>NC_080710.1:34705868-34845868 GCF_019097595.1 Hemibagrus wyckioides | reverse complement strand
AAACTGAATTTAAATGAATTGAATTGAATTGATGATTCCTTACCTTGGTTTTCATATCAGCTTTCTGGATGGTGTAGCCAAGGATCTCACAGTTTCCATCATCTTTAGGTGGCTTCCACTCCAGTGCCGCGTTAAAACCCCAAACATCAGTCACTTTTACGGCTATAGGTGGCCCGGGCTTATCTGTAAACATTATTAACATAATTTCATGTTAATGTAAATGATATTCAATATTTAATAAGATATTTAGATAATGGTCATCATTAAGTGAGAGGAAACCAGAATTTGAACACTTATGATTTTGATATACTGTTCTTGTGGTTTTCTGTAAAGATGCTTTGTGTCTGTGTGCATTGTTAAAAGTCCCATATAAATACAATTGAACTGAATTAAACTGAATTGAATTGAATTGAATTGCATTAGATACAGAGAATGATTGTCATAATTTCAGGGAAACTGTAGAGAATTTGCTAAGTACTAATGTTGGTACTTTGTGGTGTATTAAATTTTTTTTAAACCTGTCTTAAATGTTTTAAATCTGTTTAAAACAAAATAAAACACAAAAATATCTACATATTAAATTAACTATGATTCCCCCTGACCCCACCCTAATAGAACAAAATTATCAAAACTAACAAGGAATAAAACCACAGCAGAAACACACACACACAATAGATATGTAAAAAAATCACTGTAACTTTAAAACCTGACAATTTTATAACCAATTTTATAATGTCTAGTACCACTTAGATTGTTTCACTCCTCTTCAAGAGACTGATGTAAATTCACAAATTTCTCTTCCTAAAATATTTTTTCTTGTTTGTTTTTATGCTGTCCCAACAGGTTTTAGACTCATGGTTTAGCAGCCACTGTGGACGGAGAGGTGGTCAGTATACTGAAGATTCTCATCTGTGTCTTATTACACTGAGATTACTTATGTATCTCTTTGTGCCTTCAGATGATTCCATTCAACAGATGAGAGAGAGAGAGAGAGAGAGAGAGAGAGAGAGGGTCCAGCTTGGGGTAGATGGGATTTAAATTCACAACCTACAGTTTTTTTTTCACACTAACCCACTACACGGATGTCGAGGGTGGCGCGGTCCTCCATGCTCTCAACCTGCAGAACTAGTGTGTATTTTCCAGTATTTTCTCTTTCTGCTGAACGGATAAACAACACTGAGTCAACATTGGAATTTCTGACTCCAACTTTCTTTGGATCGATCGGTTCTCCATCCTTCAGCCACTGAGCCACAGGGCGAGGTTTACCCTAAACACACACAAACACACACATGATTCAGGGCAAGGCTAGTCATTAGGGATAATTAAACTGTCCAGTGTTGTCCAGTGTTCTTCTGGTGTTAAAACACCAAATGTAATGGACATACCAGGAGCTAAGTGCCAGAAGAAAGACATTCAGAAATTCTGGACTAAAGTCTTGGGATGTATTCAGCACTGGATGATGCCAAATAACCAGCAATAGAAGACAATGTGATTATTCAAACACTGACTCACCTGGAAGGGAATGACCAGGTTGATGGTCTCTCCCACTCTCTTGATATATTTGGTTCTCAGATTGCGAGGAAGACGGATTTTAGGATGCTCTGAGAGAAATGGAGAGAAGGAATGAATTTAAGTGTGTAAAAGAATACCTGTCTGTTTTTTATTTATTCATTATTCCAGATATGATAAAATGATAACAGTCACCATGAGAGTTTCAGAACATATTTGCAGCAGAAAATATTAAAATATCACACATTTAAAAAGTTTAGTTAATTCAGATTTCCTTATCAGAATGTTTTGTCATACAGACGTACCCATGATCTCCCTGACAGTGATCGGCTGGGCGAGGAAGGCAGGAGCGCTTCGGCCTGCGATGTTCACCGCTACAACACGGAAGTTCATCTTCTCTCCTGTTGGCAAATTCCTTACCACATAGTTCTGACGGGTCACCAGCTCAGTGTTCGCCACCTGCCACTCCGTATCTGACACACAGTAAAAGGAACACACACATGAAGGAACTGTAGTATGAACAAATAACCAGTCCTGAGATTATCCAGATAATCAAAATTTATCCAGATCCTATCTGAACATTTGATCCTGATCCAGTTCCTGGTGTTTCTGATTCTAATACAGATTTTGTCTCTGATACTCAGAGATCCTGATCCAGCTCATGAATCTGATCTGAATGCAATCATGAATCCTAATTCAGTTCTTAATTCTGATTTATTCTTTGAACTTGTCCTATTGCCTGATCCTGATCTATCCCCAGATCTAAACCTTTCTTTCTGTACTAATCCTGCTATATTCCCTGAACCTGATATATCCCATTATTCAGTCCAAGCCCCTGATATTCACTTGAGATTGATATGGATCAACTTTTGTAGCTCCAGTTATGAATCTGGTTCTAGTCTCTGCCTTGGACTTGGCTCCTGTAGTCTCCATCTGTCCCAGTTACCCTTAGCCTCACAGCATCACCTGGTCTCCTGGACCTTTCTGTGATATGATCTTCTGGTTCCCATGCAGCAGTGTAGATTTACTCATACTGTGAGCTAGCTTATCATTTTTGCTTACCTCCCTCTTTGCAGAACTCAATGACATATCCATCTAAACCACCAGCACCAATTCTTTCTGGAGCCAGCCATTTCAGAGAGCAGGTTGTATCAGTCACATCTTCAACTGTTAACTTAGTGGGCTCACTAGTAGGAGCTTAGAAAGAGAGAGAAGAGGAGATCAGATGAGCACCAGGCAATCATAGTGTGTGTGTGTGTGTGTGTTCTTACCAATTGGCATGAAAGGTTTGGAGTTAAGACTTGGTGCTGAGACTCCAATGCTGTTAACAGCAAAAATTCTCATCTCATATAGAATTCCCTCAATCATCCTCTTGGCTTCATACTTCGTGTCCTCATACACATCAAAGTTCAGCTTTGTCCATCGAGATGATCCTTTCTTCTTCCTCTCCATCAGGTAACCTGCAAAAAAATAGAATAGTATTTATTGATCAGCATAACCTGACCTTCTGTTCGTCCATTGTTATGTGGAATGTAAAAAGTCTTCATCACATCACAATGAGTGGTTTCACCTTTAACTGGTGCTCCACCATCAAATTTAGGTGCCTCCCAGGTTATAGTAGCACAGTCCTCTCCTACTCCAATACACTTCACATGCTCAGGAGGATCAGGAACATCTACACACACACACACACACACACACACTGGGTTATAAAGGCTTACCTGGGTGAAGCTCAGTCCACACAGACACACTGATCTTAAAGCTTCATAATTTTTTATTTTGTCTTTTATTCCTCACCCACTATTTTGATGAACAGATTAGCTTTATCTTCTCCCACTGGGTTAGTCACAGTGATGCTGTAGTTGGCTTCATCATCACGCTCTGCCCCTTCAATGACAAAGGAGCTCAGGCCTTGCCTACTCTCCACCCTGACACGTCCTTCTGTTGCTGTGAGTTGCTGTAAAGGAGGAGGAGCCAATTACAAAAGTACAAAGTGACCAACGCATGGACAGTTTCTGACAGGATGATGCTGTGTACATAACCCTAGCCCTAACCCTAAGATCTGTACAATCTGTCTCATACCTGTCTCAGATCTGTCTTGTGCCTCGGGTTCGTCCTTGATCTGACATAAATCTGTCTCAGATCTGTTCTTAAATATGTTGCCGAAATGTTTTCTCTCAAGTTAAACTAAATACGCTCAGATCTATCTTAACTCTTAGTGTTAGATTTGTCTCGGATCCATCTTTAATCTAACTCCAGTGTCTTAAATGTGCCTCATGTCTGTTTTCAATCTAAGATAAGATAAGATAAGATAAGATAAGATAAGATAAGATAAGATAAGATAAGATAAGATAAGATAAGATAAGATAAGAGAAGATAAAACTTTATTGATCCCACAGTGGGGAAATTTGATTGTCACAGCAGTTCAACAGACAGATAACATGCAGGTTTTTAACCTAAAGATAGAAAGAAATTTAAAAAGACAGATAGTAAAAGAAAAGAAATGATGTAATAATTATAAAAGAAAATAAATAATATAAAATAAAACTTAAATCTCTAAACTTACTCAAATATGTTTTAGATATGTGTGTGTGTGTGTGTGTGTGTGTGTGTGTACTTCATCCCCCTTCTTCCAGCACACAGTAGGGGCGGGCTCTCCTGTGATCTCCACATCAAGGCGGAGCTTGTTGCCAGCGACAACAATGATGGTGTTCTGTGAGACGACGTTACCTGACACATCCAGATGGATCTTAGGAGGATCTGGAATAGATAGATAGATAGATAGATAGATAGATAGATAGATAGATAGATAGATAGATAGATAGATAGATAGATAGATAGATAGATGGATAGATAGATAGATGGCTGAATAATCAAATTAATGCAGTGAGTGATGGACAACATCATTGAGTAATTGATTGATTGATTGACTGATTGATTGATTGCTCACCTTGTCTTGGTACATAGTCAATCTTAATCTCTGAGGGAAAAAAGAAAGAGAAAATAAGGTTGATGAAAAAGAGAAATTATTTATGTGTACACTTTTATTAAATAAATCAGACATGTACAGACTCAGTAATAAACAGTGACTTGGACTTTTGCAGGAAGTGGTAAAATACTCAAACCTGTAGAATTTACATATTCATTCTTTGACTAGTGTCTAAACTTTTAGCATGTTTTCAGACACTGCTTTATCTGCTTCATTAATGAACTTCTTATAAAATTATTTTAAAGAGGCTTCTGAGTAATGAACAATAATTAAAGAGTAATTAATAATGAATAAAACCTCACCCAGGAAGTTGAGTTTGGCGGAGATGGACAGAGCGTATCCATCAGGAACAAATGTATAATCACCAGCATCACTCTGCTTCACATCATCTATAGTCAAACGATGGATCCTACACACATACACACGCGCACACACACACACACACACACACACACACACACACACACATTGCTTATATGGAGCATGTATATTTGAATCAAAGATGTATAATTGAAGTGTGTGTGTGTGTGTGTGTGTGTTTGTGTGTGTGTATATGTTTGTGTGTGTGTGTTTGTGTGTGTGTTTGTGTGTCTGTGTGTATGTTTGTGTGTCTGTGTGTGTGTGTTTGTGTGTATGTGTGTCTGTGTACATGTGTGTTTGTGTGTATGTTTGTGTGTTTGTGTGTATGTTTGTGTGTCTGTGTGTGTGTGTTTGTGTGTATGTTTGTGTGTGTGTGTGTTTGTGTGTATGTTTGTGTGTGTGTGTGTGTGTTTGTGTGTATGTGTCTACATTACCGGCCAATGTGTGTGATTTTGATGCGGTCATTTGGCAGAACTTCCACTCCATCTTTAAACCACTTTCCTGTCACCTTCTCATCTGAGACCTCACACTTAAACATGGCCTGTTCCGCTGACTTCACCGTCAGATCAGCTATACTTTGTAAAATCTCCAACTCCTTCTCTACTCAGATACAGACAGGGGAGGGATACAGGGTGGGAGAGAGAGAGAGAGACAGAGAGACAGACAGACAGAGAGACAGAGAGAGAGAGAGAGAAACAGAGACAGACAGAGACAGGAGAGATAGTGTGTTTGTGAGAGACAGTTGAACACAGCTCATACAGAGTACAGAGCTCTTCATGCGGCCACTCAGGTATCTACCCTCCACAATCAGCTCTCCTTTGGTGTGACCCCCGGTGGTGTAGGCATGGTACATTCCTGTGTCCTCCAGCGTGGCCTCCTGAATGATCAATGTGTGGCGCATTCCATCCTTCTTAAAGCGATAGTGACGACTATCATCACGGCTCAACTCCTGTTCCTCATAGCACCTACACACACACACACACACACACATACATCAAGTTCTTAACCCTGGTGTTATGTTGCTGGTCAAATTGACCCATTTTAAAGTTAAAAAAAATCTATAAAAAAAAAAGTTTTGGTATGAAACTTCTTCTGCTTGTGTTAATTACTGTGATCAACATATAGAACAACCCCCACCCTATTCCCCACTCCATGTTTATATTACATATATACTGTTTTCTGTTTTTGTGGGCAAACTCCACCCTCATTAAGTGGAGACTGGGCAGGGGAGGGGCAAAATATAGAAGGATTCTCTGCATGTGAGAGATCTACTAACATTACACTCCACAGCTACATGTGATATCCTCTCTGTCAGAACTTTACAAAATGAGCAGCAGAAGGAAACAGAGGCTCTGGAACTCTTTTTTGATCATGACAGTGAAATAGAGGAGGATGTGTCTGAAGATGAAGACCATCAATTGTGAGTCTGATCATTCTGATTATGAACCAAATGAGGAAACTGCTGTTCATAGTCCTCCAAGTAGGACATTCACATCGAAAAAATTGTCAGTCCAAATCCTCATGACTCGTTTATCTTGATTTTTAGTCAGCGGGTCAATTCAACCCTGAACAGAAAAGAACTGTGTTTAGAACTGTGTGTGTGTGTGTGTGTGTTTCTAACCAGATGACTTGTGCTCCTTCATCTGAAACTTCTACCTCAAACTCCACCCTCTCTCCAACCACCACCTGGTAGTCGTCCAGCAGCTTTGTGATTGTAACAGGTGGCTCTAAAACACACACACACACACACACACATTCCATATTACTTAGGTGAATTATAGCTAGGATGGTCATCAAAAACACTGATACAGTCTATCATCTGACTCTTGTAATGAACTTTGGAAAACAAATAAATGCTGGACTGCATGAGGAGCTACATGACCTCAGGACTGCATGCTGCTGTCTGGGATAGAAACATCACCTGACATAACATCACCTATTTCTAACACTCTTGACCCTCTGGAGTTTGCATACCAGGAGAAGGTGGGAGTGGAGGATGCCATTACCTACATGCTTCACAGATCCCTCTCTCACCTGGACAGCAGCAGTGGGGCTGTGAGAATAACATTTTTGGACTTCTCCAATGCATTCAACACCATCCAGCCGCTGCTCCTCAGAGATAAACTAACAGAGATGGGAGTGATCTCACACCTGATCGCGTGGATCACAGACTACCTGACAGGCAGACCTCAGTACATGAGACTGGGGGATTGCAGGTCTGACACTGTGGTCAGCAGTAGGGGGGCACCACCGGTCCTGTTCACCCTGTACACGTCAGACTTTCAGTATAACTCAGAGCTCTGCCACGTGCAAAAGTTCGTGGACGACACCGCTATCGTTGGCTGTATGAGGAAGGGACAGGAGGAAGAGTACAGAAAACTGATACAGGGCTTCGTTGCATGGTGCGTCTTAGGGCTGCATGATGACAAAAATCATAATTGTCGATTAATCCCTTGAAATTGTAATTGCGATTATTCATTACGATGATCACAATTTACATTAAATGGTGTTTTGAATAGCTTTATATCATTGTTTGAAGCAACTGCATGCCATATTTTATAACATATAAATATTTTTTATCTTGATGACTTTTCTATCCTATTTTTTTGAGGGTGGAATCATCAGAGAGTATCTCCGAGCCTTGAGTAAAACGGTCAATCACCATACTAGTATTTCTAGTGCTGAGAATTCCTTTATCAACAGACAGAACAGCCGAATGATGGAGTCTGTTCTGGTCCATTGTTCACCTAAACCACGTCTGTATTTTAACTTAAATACTGCATTAGTTGAATAATAGAAAGTCATGATGTTCAGACTGTAATGTCTTAGTGCTTTAACAGTTTAGATTTTATTTAGATCTGTCTTTAGGATGATTTAATTTAAGGCTTTTGTACGTCTTATGTATGGAATAATATTCTAAAGGGTCCTATATGTCAGGGGTTTTCAGAATCAGAGACAGTGGGCCTCCTTTTGGACACAACATACATTTGTTAGTGACTTTTATCAACTGTGTTAACATTAAATATAAGAAGTTATGCTATTATCTCAATAATAAGATTGTTGTGTCTTCTGACCATTTATTTTTTTTGCTGTCGTGGTCAAGAGCTGTAAGGTATTTTAATCACGTGGTGTGAAAGTAGCGCTGCACAGACCGATAGGTGTAGGACATTACAATATCGTGAGCACAGTTCTAGAGCATATTCCTTCACACACTCTTGCGGTATTTTGACCTCTTTGTGTGTGTGTGTGTGTGCACAGAGAGATAAGTCAAAAGTCATGTCTTTTCGGATCTAATTCTTGATTCTTCTCAGCAACACTTTGCAAACTAGTTAATGTTTCTTTATCAGTGCACATGTTCACCAAATGAACATGACGAGATAGACATGTACAAGTGGATAATTGGGGCGTTGATAAGGACAAGCCTACAGAATATTAGAACTATTAAAAGTTTTTATTTGTCCCTCACAACGTAACATGCAATAAACACCCCTTAAACACGCAGAATAATGGAAGTAGATTTTTTATGTAATCGCAGCTTTGAACGATTACATAATCGTGGCATCTGTAATCGTAATTGACATTAGAAAATCCATTAATTGTGTGGCCCTAGTGCGAAGATAACCATCTGCACCTCAATACCACAAAGACCAGGGAGATGGTGGTGGACTTCAGGAGGCCCAGGCCTCAACCGGAGCCTGTGGCCATCAACGGTGACTGTGTGGAGTTTGTTAAGACCTACAAATACCTTGGAGTACAGCTGGATGATCAAATGGACTGGACTGCCAACACAGCTCTGTGCAGGAGAGGACAGAGCCGGCTGTACTTCCTAAGAAGGCTGGCATCCTTTAACATCTGCTTCTATGCGGCAGTGTGCTGGGGAGGCAGCATCAAGAAGAAGGACTCCCCACGTCTGGACAAGCTGGTGAGGAAGGCGGGCTCGATTGTGGGCTCAGAATTGGAAAGCCTGACATCAGTGGCAGAGAGACAGGCGCTGAGCAGGCTCCTGTCCATCAAGGACAATCCACTGCATCCACTGTACAACATCATCTCCAGAGAGTAGAGCAGCTTCAGTGACCGGTCATTCCTCCCCCATGCCATGCAACTCTTTAACTCCACTCGGGGGGACCACACTACATACCGTATACTCCAGTTTGCACAGAACCCTTAAATACACTGAGATTTGCACAGGACTCGTTAAAAAACACACTTTATGCAGATTACCTCATTATCTCTTGGACCTTTAAATTTCTAGTATTTAGTAATTTTTGATATATTTTTTTTTAATTTTTTATTTATTACCTTATTACTTATGCTTGTGGATACTGGAAGTTATAAATTTCCCATTGGGATGAATAAAGTATCTATCTATCTATCTATCTATCTATCTATCTATCTATCTATCTATCTATCTATCTATCTATCTATCTATCTATCGGTTTTCGGTTCGATTCGGTTCTGATGTCAAATTAAAGTTGTTGTTTTTTTCCATTATTCTTTGTTTAGGTGACAGGGACAATAAGAAGTTAAGAAGAAAAAAAACTGGTTTTAGTTGCAATTCTCTTTATTTTACTTAAATGCAAAAATCAACTTGTACACATTCATAGTGTACTGAAAATAGTGAGATATAAAAATTAGCGCTTGTATGACTTTATTACAGGAGATGGGTTTGGAGTACAGCGCTCTTTATTTCCTGATCCGGTATGTAATGACCAGTCAGGGTGAGATAACTCTCTGTAATGACCAGTCAGGGTGAGATAACTCTCTGTAATGACCAGTCAGGGTGAGATAACTCTCTGTAATGACCAGTCAGGGTGAGATAACTCTCTGTAATGACCAGTCAGGGTGAGATAACTCTCTGTAATGACCAGTCAGGGTGAGATAACTCTCTGTAATGACCAGTCAGGGTGAGATAACTCTCTGTAATGACCAGTCAGGGTGAGATAACTCTCTGTAATGACCAGTCACGGTGAGATAACTCTGTTACCCCTGAGCTCCACCTATCTGTTATTAGAGCAAGACTTTGTGCTTTAGCCGATTCGGTTTTGATTTTTTTGTGCGTTTTTTCATAGAGATCGGGAAAAAAGTCCGTGTCAGTAGTGTGTAACACGGTTCACTTTTATAAGTTGCTGAAAGCCCACATCACCGATCACAGAAAACGGCTGCAAATCTTTAGCAATTATTATATTATAATTATTTTTGTGTCTCTCTGAACCAGTTGTGTCTGAATGCTGGAAGGGATCAGATAGGGGACTGTGGTTTTTTGGGTTCCTGTGTTCCCTGCTCTGCCCTCCTGCTTCCACACAGTGATATCTCTGGGTGATGGAGCTGTAGATGTGTGGTCATGTTGAAGTATGTCCATGTCAGTAACTCGTGTGGAACAGCGCTTAAACACAGACATGTTTTGTTTAGTGTTTTTGTTTCATCTCCATCAAAGTCCACAACAAATCCGAAATCTTCCCACACCACAGATCTGAGAGACGGAGCTTCCTCATGTTCCTGTCTCACTTCACCTCTCTCCAGGGTTAGAGTGAAATCTGACACCAGCATCACAAGCATGGTCACCGCCCCTAACTTTAGCGCTCACTGATTGGATATTTACTCGAGGGGAGGCGTGTCTGTCTCAGCGTGTAGACATACAGTACAGGCAAACACAAACAGGAAGTTCAGAGAGTAATAAAAGACATGGTTATTATTATTTTAAGGAAAAACTGAAAAAAACACGATTCACATACACATACTGAACCGTGGAGATCGTACCGAATGCTTCAATATTATATTGAGTATTACTACTATTTACCTAATTCCATACAGCTCAACCCTACTACACACCTGCCTGTTACACAGGTGAGGCTCTTTACTGCAGAGTTCCTGTGCTCCACTGCACTACAGCTCCACTCCACTGTACATCAGCTCCACTGCACTGACCACTGTTCTCTTTTTCTTCTGGATATTTACTTATTATAAGGGTGTATTTACTGTCCTGCGCTCATATTTGCACTTTATTGACCCCTGTATACTGTTATGTGTTTGATGTACCTTTGACATAGATCTCTGTGAAACATTTATCTTCTCCAATCACACACTCATAAGCTGCATCGTCGGCCAGGGTGCACTTATTTATGGTAAGAGTGCGGACATTCCCATTGGCCTCCATAATGTACCTACAACACAGAGGGCCAATAAGTTGTCAGAAAATAATCAGACAATCAGATGTGTCAGACTCAGAATGTGTGTGTGTGTGTGTGTCTCACTTGGCTGAAGGTTTAATTTCCTGGCCATTTCGGAGCCATTTGACTTCAGCATTGGGATCTGCAACCTCCACACGAAGCACAACCTTCTTCCCCTTCATTACAGAATACCACTCTTCCAAGCGCTTCAGAAATGCTACACACACACACACACACACACACAGATTACCCATTCTTTCAAAAGTCTTTTTCTCTCAAGCTACCAGACCCCTAGGAAATATTTGTATATAATAAAGTGAGGAAGAGGATGAAGAGTGGCTGTAGAAGGTGGAACATGAGGAACATGGTTATGGAGAACTAAAGGAGTTTCTGGAGCTTTATATGAAGATATAATGACCAGAGGTGAAGGCTACACGGTGAAGGTAGTATGTGTATTCTAGTTAGATGGACTGAAGAATTTGCTCAGATGAGTAGTGAAACGTTTGTAACACATAACTTCCAGAGTGGTATGAAGGGTTAGGATGGAATGAGGATAGGAATTGAGATTAAAGCAGATGTTTTTATGAAATGATTGAGGAGGATCTGGAACTGAGGTGAGATGTGGTTGATGGGACACTGAGCATGTGGATCAGGAGAGTTTGGGAGTGTGGCTGAAAACTTTATTGAACTTTATTGTGGAAGCTTTGGGCTTGTGGATGAGGAGGCAGTGTAAATGTTCGGGGTTTGGGACCAGGGTTCTCGTGAACTTTATTGTGGATGTCCTGGGATTCCTGTGGCAGGGGCTTTGAGGGTCTGGGGGTGTGAGGAGCTGGGACAACAGTTGAGGGTTGCTTTTGGAATGTGGTTCCAACTGTGGAAAGACCAATAGCAGAGAAAAATGTTCTGCTCAGTGACTTCAGGGAGAAGGAATCAGCATCTGGGGAACGTTCTTGGCCATGATGTACGGTTGTTATGGTAACAGCAGGATAAACCTCATTATTCCTCCTTCCTTTACTGTCACCCCCTCCACCCCCACCCCCGGAACCTCAAGAACCTCACACTCTCACCTTCACTGTGTTTCTGCTCCACAGGTTTCATCTTCTTCAAGCGCTTCAGCATTCCTCTCAGATCTGTAATCCCATATTTAAATGCAATCTTCTCATATTCACTCGGGTGAGCGTTCTTCAACATCTCCCAGATCTCATTCTCATCAATCTGTGGTTGCACCTTCGTAGGCCTGACACACACACACACATACACACAGACACACACAGACACACACACAGTGAGTGAAGGTATCTAATAAACACAGGTGATTGTTATTCTGTTCAATAAGATGACAATAAATCATATTATTATTATTATTTACACACTCTTATTTTTTATGTTTTGAGCAAATTATGGATAAAATAATTTCAAAATGTTTTAGAATTATTTAAAAAATAGTTGATTACTGACTTTTTAGCGGCTTTGAGCAGCGCGCTGAAGTCCAACTCTCCTTCATCCTCACCCGCATCACTGGAAACACACATTAATAAATACTCACACTTCACACAGACAGACACACACTGATCAGTCAGACCCAGAACCCACACTTCACACACTTTACACACTTCACACACTTTACACACTTTGTTTTACATACAGACTTACGCTCTTTTGAAGGCAGAGAGAATGTCCTGAGGTTGATCTGCTTCAGCAGCTAGAAGCACACATGGTTTCAGGTTTAAACTTAATGATACATCACTGTGTGTGTGTGTGTCTGTGTGTGTTGCTTACCTTCCACAGAGACCTGAAAGGTACAGCTGTCGCATTTATCTTTTGCGGTCACTTCACACCTGTAACCTCCTGCATCACCTGGCTTCACTTTCACTAACTTCATCTCATACGTATAGACCTGAACAACACATACACACACACACACACAGACACACACATACACACACATACACACTTAACAAGCTTCATCATATGAAACAAAGTTCTTCTCAACCAGCTCCAGGTGTTTATGTCTCCCTGAGACAGCTCTTTAGCCGTAGAGCTGGTGATGTTTGCCTCATGAAGCCACCTGAGAATTGTTCTTCATTTTAACCAGAGAGCAGAGGAACAGCTGATACAGGCTCACTGGCTGAAGAAGATGAATAAACTTTATCCAGACTCTGACCTATGAAACTGGGAACTATGGTATTGTGTGCTGTGACAGGACTGTGGTCTGTTCTGGTCAGTAAAACTGTTAAAGACAACTATACAACTACACAACTACACAACTGTACAACTACACAAATACAATGAGGGAAAAAATGATTTGATCCCCTGCTGATTTTGTACGTTTGCCCACTGACACAGAAATGATCAGTCTGTAATTTTAATGGTAGGTTTATCTGAACAGTGAGAGACAGAATAACAACAAAAAAATCCAGAAAAACACATTTCAGAAAAGTTCTACATTGATCTGCATTTTATTGAGTGAAATAAGTATTTGACCCCTTTGCAGAACATGACTTAGTACTTGGTGCTTGTTGGCAATCACAGACGTCAGACATTTCTTGTAGTTGGCCACCAGGTTTGCACACATCTCACATCTCAAGGAATTTGGGCCCACTCCTCTTTGCAGATCCTCTCCAAGTCATTAAGGTTTAGTGGCTGACCCTTCAGCTCCCGCCACAGATTTTCTATGGGATTAAGGTCTGGAGACTGGCTAGGCCACTACAGGACCTTAATGTGCTTCTATTTGAACCACTCCTTTGTTGCCTTGGCCGTGTGTTTTGGGTCATTGTCAGGGTGGAATATCCATCCACGACCCATTTTCAATGTCCTGGCTGAGGGAAGGAGGTTCTCACTCAAGATTTGACGGTCCATGGCTCTGTCCATCGTCCCTTTGATGCGGTGCGGTTGTCTTGTCCCCTTAGCAGAAAAACTCCCCCAAAGCATAATGTTTCCACCTCCATGTTTGACGGTGGGGATGGTCTTCTTGGAGTCATAGGCAGCATTCCTCCTCCTCCAAACATGGCGAGTTGAGTTGATGCGAAAGAGCTGGATTTTGGTCTCATTTGACCACAACACTTTCACCCAGTTCTCCTCTGAATCATTCAGATGTTCACTGGCAAACTTCAGATGGTCCTGTACATGTGCTTTCTTTAGCAGGGGGACCTTGCGGGCGCTACTGGATTTCAGTCTTTCATGGCGTAGTGTGTTACCAATTGTTTTCTTGGTGACTGTGGTCCCAGCTGCCTTGAGATCATTGACAAAATCCTCCAGTGTAATTCTGGGCTGATTCCTCGCCGTTCTCATGATCATTGAAACTCCATGAGGTGAGATCTTGCATGGAGCCCCAGACCGAGGAAGATCGACAGTCCTTTTGTGTTTCTTCCATTTGGGAATAATCACACCAACTGTTGTCACCTTCTCACCAAGCTGCTTGGCGATGGTCTTGTAGCTCATTCCAGCCCTGTGTAGGTCTACAATCTTGTCCCTGACATCCATGGACAGCTCTTTGGTCTTGACCATGATGGAGAGTTTGGAATCTGATTGATTGCTTCCTTCTGTGGACAGGTGTCTTTCATACAGTTAAGGAGCTGAGATTAAGAGCACTCCCCGAGAGTGCTCCTACTGTAATCTCAGCTCCTTACCTGTATAAAAGACACCTGGGAGACAGAAATCTTTCTGATTGATAGGGGATCAAATACTTATTTCACTCAATAAAATGCAGATCAATGTAGAACTTTTCTGAAATGTGTTTTTCTGGATTTTTTTGTTATTATTCTGTCTCTCACTGTTCAGATAAACCTACCATTAAAATTACAGACTGGTCATTTCTGTGTCAGTGGATCATTTTTTCCCTCACTGTATACACACACACAAACCCATACACACACACACCTTGGTGTTCCTGTCATACGTCTCTTTAAACTGCAGGTGTTTTCCAGCTTTACTGCCAAGATCAAGCCACTTCCCTTTCAGCCACTTCATAGTGGGCTTCCTGGCAAGAGTGGAGGAATCCACCTTAGCAATAAACACCACATCCTTCCCTACACACACACACACACACACACACAAACAAATGCATACAATGAAACACAGTCCAGTTTATCTGAAATCTGAATTGATGTCCATAGAAAGAAACTTACTATAGTGTGTATTTGTGTGTGTGTGTGTTGTACCTGTAATGGCCACTGTATCTTGCGGCTTCTCCACAAAAAGACCAGTCAGCTCAGTCTTCTCTTTAAACACAGAAACAAGTAAGAAAAGTAAGAACACACACACACACACACACACACACTGGATGTAAAAAACACACATCACTGCAAAATTACAACACACACTGACACACTGTAGCACACAGCTCATTGTGTATTTTACACACAACATGCATGGAGTACAACAAAAATCGCACACTTAAAACAGTTCATTATTTATTTGTGTGTTTATGGAGTGTTTATCAGGGAGAGTGAGGACAGTTTTTTTTTTTAAAAGCACTTTTAAAAATTGACAGAACAGATTTACAGAAATATAAACATTCTGGATTTTAATTATTTATAAGCTTATTCCTAACACTGGTGAGAAAAATCTCCTGAAAGGGATCTGAAAGGGAACGATACTCATCCGGGGAGCATCAGCCATAACATTCTGACCACTGACCGGTGATGTGAATAAGACTGAGTATCTCCTCATCATGGCCCCTGTTAGTGGGGGGGGTATATTAGGCAGCAAGTCAACATTTTCTCCTCAAAGTTGATGTTAGAAGCAGGAAAAATGGACAAGTGTAAGGATTTGAGCACGTTTGACCAAAAGGGCCAAACTGCAGCTCTTGTGGGGTGTTCCCGGTCTGCAGTGGTCAGTATCTATCAAAAGTGGTCCAAGGAAGGAACAGTGGTGAACCGGCGGTCATGGGTGTTCAAGGCTCATTGATGAACGTGGGGAGTGAAGGCTGGACCGTGTGATCCGATCCAACAGACGAGCTACTGTTGCTCAAATTGCTGAAGAAGTTAATGCTGGTTCTGATAGAAAGGGGTCAGAATACACAGTGCAGGACAGTTTGTTGCGTATGGGGCCGCATAGCTGCAGAGCCATCAGTGTACCCGTGCTGACCCCTGTGCACCACCAAAAGAACCAATAATGGGCATGTGAGCATCAGAACTGGACCACGGAGTAAAGGAACTTACCTGGGGAACACATGGCACCAGGATACACTATGGAAAGAAGGCAAGTCGGTGGAGGCAGCATCATGCTTTGGTCAGTGTTCTGCTTGGGTCCTGCATCCATGTGGATGTTCCTTTGACACGTACCACCTACCTAAGCATTGTTGTAGACCATCTACACCCTTTCATGGAAACGGTATTCCCTGATGGCTGTGGCCTCTTTCAGCAGGATAATGCACCATGACACAAAGCAGAAATGGTTCAGGAATGGTTTACAGGACTTAAAGGATCTGCTGCTAACATCTTGGTGCCAGAGCCCACAGCACACCTTCAGGGATCTAGTGGAGTTCATGCCTCGACGGGTCAGGGCTGTTTTGGCAGCAAAAGGGATAATAGAAGCATAATGTTATGGCTGATCGGTGTATATGTAAAATGCTTTGTCTAAAACTTTAAACTCACATCTTCATCCTCATCCTCCAATACAAACACTTTTAACACAAAATAAAATATGTTTAAAAAATCACATGTACAACACACACACACACACACATTGAGAGAAAGAATGGATCATATGTCTATTCACATTCACACACAGTCAGCACACAAATAAGAACTGATGTACTATTTATAAATTTTGATAATGACCAACTTTATTATGGAACACACACACACACACACACACACACACACACACATATATATTCAGTAAAATAGATCACATGTTTATTTTACACACAAACACACAACACAGTGAGAAAACGTGTGAAACGTCTTCATCAGCATCTCCCAGTCTCCTAGTCCTGAGCTCCTTATTCTCCTGATTCTCTGTGATTAATTCATGTGTGTGTGTATTAAATCACAAAACAGCAAAATAATATATACACACCTTATACATGTGTGTGTGTGTATTTATATAATTACTGAATAGTGATTTAATGCAACACACAGGTCAAAGATGAAGAGTTCCTAAACACAAAAAGTGATTGTGTGTGTGAGTGTGTGTGTGTATGAGTGTGTGTATGTGTATGTGTGTGTGTGTTTGTAAGTGCGTGTGTGTGTGTATATGTGTATGTGGCTGTGTGTGTTTATGGGTAAGCAGAGATTAAAATTATATTATGTTTTAAAACAAATAAATAAATAAATATAAACACATCTTTGACCTTCATACACAGGTATAGATGTATAATATATATATCATATGTGTGTACATATAAATATATATCCTCACATCCGCATGTGATCACATCTGCATTTTACTGCCTCTGGTGCTCTGTTATTATTATTATTATTATTATTATTATTATTAATATTATGTCTCCATGCACCAGTGTGTCTCACCATGTTCTCCATCAGTGTCTGTTAGGGATTAAACCAGTCATTGTATAAAGTGATTAAAAATAAAAAAAAGACTAAAGAATAAATATACAGAATCATTTTCATTGTGGAGGATGAACTGCACTAGTGCTTTTGTGTCCCAAAATCCAACGCATATATTACCACTAATTAGCACATTTGCTAGTAATTACTACTAGCTAGCAAGTTGCTAACAAGTTACAGTGGAACCTCGCATATGGACAAACTGAATGAACTGAATGTTACGCGTACGTCCAGGAGCCGGTCAGAACTCAGCATCAGTGGAAAGCCAAGCGAAAACTGTGTGGAAGGGTCATCCCATGATACCAACACTGCCTTCAGCATGTGTTCTAAAGCTATTTGATTTTTGGTGTTTTTTTGTGGACAGATTGGTGGTGTTGGCACTCTGTTCTATTTTTAGCCCAAGCTTGTTGGCACGACTTCCTGTGAGGAGACTTGACATGGAATGCTTTGCTTGGGTCAGTTCTTTGTAAGCAGTTTACATACGCTTTGTATTGGTCATATCGGTCAGATGTTTGGGCAGCTAGAACGGATTATCTGCATTTACATTCTGATGAGAAAAATTTATTTCACAATACAGATCTTCACCTGAAGAACTCGCCTCCAGAACCAATTCCATTCTTGTCCTGAGGTTCCACTGTACTGAAAAGGTTACCACAGAATAAGAGCTTCATAGTGACTCCATTCCGTGTGCAGCATTTAAAACTCTGCTGTAGAATAAATTTCACTAAAAACTCTTCTTTCACACATTTGAGACACAACCTCAGTGAAAATAACCAGACTGATGAGGACTAAACCCACTAGGGGGCTCTGATGAGCTCATTTCTCATCCTGAGACAAAATGTCACTTAAATTTAGACAGAAAAAAAAAACAGGATTAAAGTCATCAAATGAAAAATACAATAATTCTGTCAGCTCACACACACACACACACACACACACTTACCATCAGGTTCAGTTTCTGGGCCTGAAATTGACAAACAGTGGTGATAAGAAACATAATAATAATAATAATAATAATAGAAAGAAAGAAAGAAAGAAAGAAAGAAAGAAAGAAAGAAAGAAAGAAAGAAAGAAAGAAAGAAAGAAAATTTACCTGCTTGCTCTGCAGGAGCTTTCTTTGCTTCAGAGTCCAGGAGGAAAAGAGAAGAGAGTTTTAAAAGGAGAACTTTCTACTTATTTTCTTTATTTCTACTAATATTTACATATTTATGTGTTTGTGTAATAGTGGAATAAATCTATATTTTTCATCCTTTATTATATTTCTGTTCTAATACCCTTTACTCTGACGATTCTGCATTTCTCCCAACGATATCTCACTGTTCTGTACAGGTTCAGTGACCATAAAGAAATCTTCTCTTTTGTAGCTTCAAGAGTCTTTAATGTGGGTTTTTTTTATCTTTAATAACATAACACATTCTCTCAAATTCATTTCCTTATTCAGTTTGAATGTATAAATAATATATACACACACACACACACACAAATATATAAACACACGGGTGCAAACTGATCCTCATAAACGTAAGAGAGTGGGGGGGTGTGAAAGAGAGAGAAACCTGAGAAGAGATTGACCTTAAGCTTGACATATCTTCTTCTTTTTTCCACTTCTTCTGTTTCAGATGACCGAGTGTACTCTTATAATTTATACACATTGACAGATCAATAGACACACAGACATGAAGTCACCTCTGCTGGAGAAAATCAACTGTTTAAACCAAAACTTTCAGGCCAAGAACAACCAGGTTCTCTGGGTTCTCCAGTCCATATCTGAGCTGTGACCTGACCATTCAACTTCACAACCAATAACGAGAGAGGAAAGATCTTAAACCCATCCTAAAGAAGCTGTTATTCCGGATATGAGGATGAGCACTGCTTACACCCAGATCTCCACTCACGTCCCACATGAGCACAAGATGATCCTTTACATATTTTTATTGGTCACGGTCAGTAGCTCATAATTCTGTTTGGATTAAAGAATATCCAGGAGTATCCTGAGCTCATGTTAACCATGTCCTCCAGGACATACCACACTGCTTCATATGCAGCACACTGACGACAGCCTGGTGTTCTCTGGATTAATGAGCATGACTATTAAATCTGATAAGTCCTTCAGCACCATGAGCACCAGCGCTATATCTTCCAGGCTCCTCCTGTGGGATTATCATCAATCAGATAGATCTAATGAAGAACCAAGTGTCCAGAGACAAGCAATAAGTCATCAGAAAGAAGATGGTAGAGTTCTGTTTTCACCATTTCATCTGTAGCTTAAACACTAAGCACTTGCCTTAAGTAAGACTTCCTTCACTAAGTTCTTCTAGTAATACAGCCTGACTCTGCTGGACATGGTCAATACTGGACCTTTGTCATGTGACAGTACAATTGACCCTGGTCATGCTCATAACAATTCAGTAATTATTTGCTTTGTAAGAGTGGAAGTACTGACTGTCAGCTGAACACCTGAATGACTGTCAGGCCAGTCTTTCTCTCTCTCTCTCTCTCTCTCTCTCTCTCTCTCTCTTAAGAGTTTCAACTTAATCCTTCCACCCTCCACCCAAGAATGTGTAATCAGATGCCTTCACCACACAGCTCCAGCCTCCAGCGACAGAAATGGAATCTCAGATGATTGTCCCGAATTTCAAGAATTTGGCAGCAGATCAGTGGGGTATGCAGACCGTGGTCCAAGAAACACTACAGGGAGAACTGGATCCAAGTGTTGGACCTCTAACCTGCCCTCCAGTTCAGAGTGCTGAAAATGGGCTATTGCATCACCTTCATGGCCACACAGGGGCAATACTGTCTTGATATGGGCACTTACTCCTGAAGAAGTCCAGGGTCTGTTTTTGGTGACTCAAAATAGGGACAGACAGCAGAGCTCTCAGAAACGTCTTACCCCATTACTGTGACCTTACTATATCACATTCACACTGTAATACAGACTCCCTGGAGAGGTGCTTAATTAGCCATAGCCTTAGCTGTAATAACATTCAATGCTATTTAATATGGTCTTCTTTTTTGCTTCACAAAGACCAAACTTTTAAAAGTTAAAATGTCAGTCAGAGGTACAAAATGTCATGAATTCAGATAGTACTCTTTAAATTCCATGACCCCATTGTTGACCCCCATGACCACCGTGACTTTAATGCCCAAAGGTAGGTGGACATCTGACCATCACACCCAACTGTGTACTTGTTGAACATTCCATTTAAAACCCTGGCCATTTATGTTGCTCAGATTTGATCAATTGTACCTCACATGCTGGAGCAGGGTTTGGAATTTGAGTTTGGGGAAAAACACAAAGGAGTGTGATGGTCAGCAGTTGGCCATATAGTGTACATTTCTTCTTCTTGTTCATACTCCTTTTTTTTACTTTAATCAATAAAAGGAACTTTAAAATGAGGAGTAATGTCATTACTAATACAGTTTATTAACTCAGTGTTTCATCATACCTGGACACTGTACATTTTCTGCCTAAGAGCTGCTGCTGTAATCATAAGGACTGTCCACAGCTTAAGAACAAACATTAGTATATAAATAGATGAAAAGTTTGCTAAATGCTATTGCTAATACACTGATTTGTAGTTAAGCAGAACGTGATACAGTTGTCTAGCCATTAGACAGTAAACTAGCATATCCTTTCAATGGCTTTTAGTTGTTCCTTTCTTTAATTTTCATTCAAGTAATATAATTAAAAACAGGGTTGATTTGTTTTAACAGAAAGCTGCTGCTCCTCCCCCTGATCATGGAGCTGCAGGATTCCTGCCCTTCTGTTAGCAGGTTCCATTTTTGACTGCTAGCTGCAATAATAGCACTGTGAGGCTAATAGGGAAGTCAGCACACTGCACCAGGAATGCACGACATATAGAAGGAGAGCAACTCAATGGAACACACACACACACACACTGTGTAATATTGTGTGAATAAAAGCTTTAACCTCATGCTGTTATTAAAGTGTGTAATGAGTGTGTTTAAAGAAGAAATAGACTTTTTTTGTCACATATACATTACTGCACAGTGAAATTCTTTCTTCACATATCCCAGCCTTGGAGGTTGGGGTCAGAGCACAGGGTAAGCCATGATACAGTGCCCCTGGAGCAGAGAGGGTTAAGGGCCTTGCTTGAGGGCCCAACAGGGCATGGTGCTGGGGCTTGAACCCCCAATCTTCTGGTCAACAACCCAGAGCCTTAACCTCTTGAGCCACCACCGCCCCTAACACCCTGCTCTGAAAGTATTTAGAGCTTTATCTATAAATTTGACAGATCAGTAAGCCCCTAAACACACACACACACCCACACACACACCCACACACACCAACACACACACATACACACAGGTGTGAAGAGAACTTTAATGTAACACCATACAGCTGATGGACAGTAGCGCAGGTTTATATTAACGCACTTGCTCTGATACCTTATCATTTCCATAGCAACAGCTCATTCATATTAAACAGATTAAATAGGTGTGTAAATGTTGATATAAAGAATCTGTCTGTGATTTATGTAAACTATATGGAATGAGTCTCCAGTGTCAGTGCTTTGGGATAAATTTACACATTAAACTTTAGCTGATTTGTGACGATGCCAGTAATTAAAAGCAGTACACGAATAAAAGAGGACAGAATTGAATGTGTAAACAAAGTAAAGCTGTAAGTTAAAGTTTCCCACATCTTCTGGACAGAAGAGTATACACTTCTGTATACTTCTGCGACTTGCATTATCTTACAGCTGTAATCTAGATTATTTTACACTTTTAAATTACTTTCACTTTAAACTCTTATGCATTTAACGCATGATATACTGCAATGTAAATGTTTCAGTAATTATTTAGTCTCTGTGTTCAGGCAGGTGGAAATGTCCTGCGTCGTTAGATCCTGACTCACAGAGTTAACAATGAAGAACGATCAATTTGAATAAAATACCAGATATTCCTCTCTGCAGGGGTTAAAGCGATGTGTTTATTGGCTCAGACCTCGTGTTAGGGTGAAGACACACACACACACACACAAACACACACACACACACACACACAAACACACATGCATGTGTGTTGCGGAGATGAGGTCATATTCCTCTGAGTGTTAATTTGGGAGATTAACATTGGCTGAGGTTATTAAAAGGTTGTAAGATGAGAGGAAGGATAAAATTTTACACTCTTTACAGCTCAGCCCATTCCTCTTAAGCACACACACACACACTCTCTCTCTCTCTCTCTCTCTCTCTCTTCATGTTTGTAATGTCTCAATAATAATAATAATAATAATAATAATAATAATAATAATAATAATAATAATAATAATAATAATACACCGTATTTTTAATATATATAATATATATATTTTAAAATATTTAATAATAATTATTATTATTATTATTAGGTATTGAAATACATTTTCGTTAATAATTAATGTACATTACATTTGGATAATGTTAAATATGTTATAGAATTTCTAAACGCTCAAATGTTCTAATACTCTGTGACATCTGTGTTTATAATGTTATAATGAGCACATATTATAATGCATTATGTAATTCAGTTCAGTTCAGCATTTCAGCTCATGTAAGTGATATAGTGATGATATAGCCAATGTTTTCACTCTTTATTTTCTTTAATATTAGTCAGATTTCCCAACGTTTCATATTGTACATGTTTAACTCACAGGACGATCCCAATTACAGCGGAAATGACCATAATAGTGCCCTAAGCCCTGCTCCCATTTTCAACTGTGTCACTGTCCCAAACAGCACAAAATCACAGAATACACAAATACAGATACCTCACACTCACACGACACAGAACATACTACACACAATACAGTTAATACACACACCACCACAACAGCTTTACACAACCTGGATACAGATCTAGATTTAGATCCTAATGACCAAACCAGAGGTGACAAAATAAGCTTCGAGCAGAAACAGACCCAAAAATGAGCCCATCCTCACATGTGTGTGTGGGTCATTATGATTCCAAAACTGGTCCTGAGACCACAAATATCTGGACATAATCTTATTGCAGTGTATTATGGGATTTTATGGTTATAACCATGACTATAAAATGCCCCCCCTACACACACACTCTCTCAGATATCACTGACATTTAAACACACCTGTTAAGCCTCGCCCTAATCACACTGCACACTCTGCACTTCTTATTAATCTTTAACTCTCTGCAGTTTGAGTGTGTAACACATTTAGAGTATAATTATATTTACAACAACATGCTAACAATTATAACATGCACTTTACACGCATTTGATACACACTTCCATTTATACTACTACTACTAACCGTAATAATAACCATAATCATGTTGATTGTATCTTCTTTGAGGATGATGTTAAAATGGCTAATAATTCCATTAGCATGAAATCTAATCAGAATGAAGGTGAGGTACCTTTAGCTTTGGGCTCAGGCATGGTGACGGCTGAATCTCTCACTGGTCTGCAGTCGGAGAACTTTTTCCTTTTTATTCCTCACTCTGTCATTCCTAAAGGAGGAGGGGGAGAGCGAGAGAAAAAGATAGAGGGAAAGTGAGAGAGAGAGGTGACACCTTAAACCCCTCAGTGACTTCAAGGAGAATATTTTGGGATGGTGATCAAGCCCAGAACAGAAGTGGGGGTTCTGTTTCTCCTTTACCCTTTAACTGCACTCTTATTCTTTAATATCTATCTATCTATCTATCTATCTATCTATCTATCTATCTATCTATCTATCTATCTATCTATCTATCTATCTATCTATCTATCTATTGAGCTGTCTTGCTGTCTGTCTCTCTAAGAGTTGACAGAAAGACAGTAAAGCAGAAAGAAGAAAGAAGCAGAGGAACAACAGAGAGAAAAAAGAGAGAGAGAGATAAAGGTGTTGAAGTGAATGATTGCCGTCGCTGCCGTGTTGAAGTGTTGTAATGTCTGAATTTTCACTTGGCTTTGCACAAAGTCATGTAACGTTTCTCTGTATTCCTTTCATATATCTATCTCTTCATTTAACCTTCTTTTATTACACTCCTCAAACCGCTACTCTCTTTCTCTCTCCTTCTCTCTGTCTCTCTCTCTCTCTCTCTCTCTCTCTCTCTCTCTCTCCTTCTCTCTGTCTCTCTCGGCCTCTCTCTCTCTCTCTCTCTCTCTCTCTCTGTGTGACCAAGGTCATTTGTGGTTCCTTCCTTCACAGTATTTTCTACTAAATTTAGTGGTGAGCCACAAAAACACTGTGATTCCCTGAAAGTGTCCTGAAGAAAATTGAATTTAAGTGTGTTGTGTTGTGTTGTGTGTAGTGTGTGTAGTGTGTGTTGTGTGTAGTGTGTATTGTGTGTAGTGTGTGTTGTGTGTAGTGTGTGTTGTGTTGTGTGTAGTGTGTGTTGTGTGTAGTGTGTGTTGTGTGTAGTGTGTGTTGTTTTGTGTATTGTGTAGTGTGTGTAGTGTGTATTGTGTAGTGTGTGTTGTTTTGTGTATTGTGTAGTGTGTGTAGTGTGTATTGTGTAGTGTGTTTTGTGTGTAGTGTGTATTGTGTATTGTGTAGTGTGTTTTGTGTGTAGTGCGTATTGTGTTGTGTGTATTGTGTAGTGTGTGTTGTGTGTAGTGTGTATTGTGTAGTGTGTGTTGTGTGTTGTGTTGTGTATTGTGTAGTGTGTGTTGTGTGTAGTGTGTATTGTGTTGTTTTGTGTATTGTGTAGTGTGTGTTGTGTGTAGTGTGTGTTGTGTAGTGTGTGTTGTGTGTATTGTGTAGTGTGTTTTGTGTGTAGTGTGTATTGTGTAGTGTGTGTAGTGTGTATTGTGTGTTGTTTTGTGTATTGTGTAGTGTGTGTTGTGTGTAGTGTGTGTTGTGTTGTGTGTTGTTTTGTGTATTGTGTAGTGTGTGTTGTGTGTAGTGTGTGTTGTGTTGTGTGTTGTTTTGTGTATTGTGTAGTGTGTGTTGTGTGTAGTGTGTATTGTGTAGTGTGTGTTGTGTGTTGTTTTGTGTATTGTGTAGTGTGTGTTGTGTGTAGTGTGTGTAGTGTGTATTGTGTAGTGTGTTTTGTGTGTAGTGTGTATTGTGTTGTGTGTATTGTGTAGTGTGTATTGTGTAGTGTGTTTTGTGTGTAGTGTGTATTGTTTTGTGTGTATTGTGTAGTGTGTGTTGTTTTGTGTATTGTGTAGTGTGTGTTGTGTGTAGTGTGTGTTGTGTGTAGTGTGTATTGTGTTGTGTGTTGTTTTGTGTATTGTGTAGTGTGTTTTGTGTGTAGTGTGTATTGTGTAGTGTGTTTTGTGTGTAGTGTGTATTGTGTTGTGTGTATTGTGTAGTGTGTGTTGTGTGTTGTTTTGTGTATTGTGTAGTGTGTGCTGTGTGTAGTGTGTGTAGTGTGTATTGTGTGTTGTTTTGTGTATTGTGTAGTGTGTGTTGTGTGTAGTGTGTGTTGTGTATTGTGTAGTGTGTGTTGTGTGTTGTTTTGTGTATTGTGTAGTGTGTGTTGTGTGTTGTTTTGTGTATTGTGTAGTGTGTGTTGTGTGTAGTGTGTGTAGTGTGTATTGTGTAGTGTGTGTTGTGTGTTGTTTTGTGTATTGTGTAGTGTGTGTTGTGTGTAGTGTGTGTTGTGTTGTGTGTTGTTTTGTGTATTGTGTAGTGTGTGTTGTGTGTAGTGTGTGTTGTGTGTAGTGTGTGTTGTGTTGTGTGTTGTTTTGTGTATTGTGTAGTGTGTGTTGTGTGTAGTGTGTGTTGTGTGTTGTTTTGTGTTGTGTGTAGTGTGTGTTGTGTGTTGTTTTGTGTTGTGTGTAGTGTGTGTTGTGTGTAGTGTGTATTGTGTAGTGTGTGTTGTGTGTTGTTTTGTGTATTGTGTAGTGTGTGTTGTGTGTAGTGTGTGTAGTGTGTATTGTG
Source organism: Hemibagrus wyckioides (assembly GCF_019097595.1). Classification (NCBI taxonomy): domain Eukaryota; kingdom Metazoa; phylum Chordata; class Actinopteri; order Siluriformes; family Bagridae; genus Hemibagrus; species Hemibagrus wyckioides. The sequence goes on along the minus strand of NC_080710.1, from coordinate 34,819,479 downwards.
TAGTGTGTTTTGTGTGTAGTGTGTATTGTGTAGTGTGTTTTGTGTGTAGTGTGTATTGTGTTGTGTGTATTGTGTAGTGTGTGTTGTGTGTATTGTGTAGTGTGTGTTGTGTGTAGTGTGTGTTGTGTGTTGTTTTGTGTTGTGTGTAGTGTGTGTAGTGTGTGTTGTGTTGTGTGTTGTTTTGTGTTGTGTGTAGTGTGTGTAGTGTGTGTTGTGTTGTGTGTTGTTTTGTGTTGTGTGTAGTGTGTGTAGTGTGTGTTGTGTTGTGTGTTGTTTTGTGTTGTGTGTAGTGTGTGTTGTGTGTAGTGTGTGTTGTGTTGTGTGTTGTTTTGTGTAGTGTGTAGTGTGTGTTGTGTGTAGTGTGTGTTGTGTGTAGTGTGTATTGTGTGTTGTGTGTTGTTTTGTGTATTGTGTAGTGTGTGTAGTGTGTGTTGTGTTGTGTGTTGTTTTGTGTTGTGTGTAGTGTGTGTAGTGTGTGTTGTGTTGTGTGTTGTTTTGTGTTGTGTGTAGTGTGTGTAGTGTGTGTTGTGTTGTGTGTTGTTTTGTGTTGTGTGTAGTGTGTGTAGTGTGTGTTGTGTTGTGTGTTGTTTTGTGTTGTGTGTAGTTTGTGTAGTGTGTGTTGTGTTGTGTGTTGTTTTGTGTTGTGTGTAGTGTGTGTAGTGTGTGTTGTGTTGTGTGTTGTTTTGTGTTGTGTGTAGTGTGTGTAGTGTGTGTTGTGTTGTGTGTTGTTTTGTGTTGTGTGTAGTGTGTGTAGTGTGTGTTGTGTTGTGTGTTGTTTTGTGTTGTGTGTAGTGTGTGTTGTGTTGTGTGTTGTTTTGTGTTGTGTGTAGTGTGTGTAGTGTGTGTTGTGTTGTGTGTTGTTTTGTGTTGTGTGTAGTTGTCACTCAGCCACAGTTCCAGGTGAGTTGTTAGTTGAATCTTTTTTGTAGTTCATCAGCAGCTGAAGATGAGCTGTGGAGGAACGCAGTACAGTAACAGGCAGGAGGTGTGAGAGACCAGCAGGAGCTGGACTTTACTACAGAAATCCAAGAGGAAACACTACCCAAAAAAGAAATTTCTTTAAAGGTCACATCTACAGGTCAGTGAGGTCAGCGGTTTATGAGAGTAATACAGATATTGAGTATGAGTTCAGCTTGGACTCACTGACGTGAGTGAAGGGAGAGTTCCTGGCCCAAAGATTTTCTTACACGAGCCTAGGATGGGGTGAAAACATCGGCTATGGCAACCCAGGCCTATTTCATGCTTTGGCCCTGGACAGAAGATGCAGCAGAAGAAGTAGCGGAAACTCCAGAGGAGTTAGTGTACACCCTGTAGTGCACTGAATGTTAGAGTGTGTGTGTGTGTGTGCCTTTAACCGTATTTAGAGAGCCCCCTAGAGGAAGGGAGGGGTTGGTGCAATGCCACCATGGTCTCAGTGTGTGTTTGGTGCAATTTGTGACACGCCTACTGTCCACTCTTTAAGTAACCGGTGTATCCACCTTAATAAATAATCTGTAATTGTCGACACTGAAAAAACAATGATGCATGTGTGACAGAGGCCAGCGGTTGGTGCTATGCAGGTAAACTCACTCCCCTGATCTCACGCTAGTGGCTGCAGTCTTTAGTCTCCTTGTTAGTGTGCCTGCCTCCCATGCCGGAGACCTGGGTTCGAGACCTGCTTAGAGCGGAGTTCACATCAAGACTCAAATCTGTAGAAACAGTTTAGCATGGGTTCGCTCAGCAGGTGAGGGAGTAAGTGTGGTGTCACAGGGTTACTAATCAGAAGGTCAGAGGTTTGAGCTTCAGTGTTGCCTAGTGGCTACTGTTCATCCCTTGAGTTAGCCTTAGCCCTCTCTGCTCCATAGGTGCTGTATCATGGCTGACCCTCTGCTCTGACCCCAAACCTCCAAGTGTGGAGAAAGAATTTCACTGTGCAGTAATGTATTCGTGACAAATAAAGACCACTTAAAGCTTTTAAATTTTTAATTAAAAGTCGTATCTCAGGATGTACATTTATGGACAGTGGTGGCTCTGGGAAGTGGTTAAAGATCTGATTTGTTTATCAGGTTCTTCTCTCTGCTCCTGGAGAACCATATCATGACTGACCCTGTGAACTGACCCCAAACTCCAAAGCTGGGATTTGTAAAGAAAAAGAATTGTACTGTGCTGTAACGTGTGTGTAGCAATAAGGCAGGCTTCTTCCTCTTCTTCCTCTTCTTCTTCTTCTTCATACACTGTAACTTCACACAGGTAGTATTCTTAATCTCTCTGTCTCCATCTAGAGGTGAAATCATGGAATTTACAAATGAATGCAAAAATAAAATTACAGTGATTTCTTTAGTTGCTCCCACTCACTGTGTGTATGGAGTTTATATGTTCTCCCTGTGCTTGGTGGGTTTTCTCCGGGTGCTCCGGTTTCCTCCCACAATCCAAAGACATGCTTCTAGGCTGATTGGAGTCTCTACATTTCCCGTAGAGTGTGTGTGTATGTGTGTATGTGTGTATGTGTGTGTGTGTGTGTGTGTCCTGCGATAGGTTGGCACTCTGTCCAGGGTGTATCCTGCCTTGATGCCTGATGACTCCTGAGATAGGCACAGGCTCCCCGTGACCTGAGTATAGATCGGATAAGCGCTACAGGCAATGAAATGAAAAAATATGTTTCACAGTTTCCTGGTGTTAATAGCAAATAAATAAATAATTAGTGTAAGGTTTATGGTGCATTTAAAGACAGAATCCACTGTTTCAGACAGACAGATTAATAAAATAGGGAATTAAATAAGATGTGAGTGTGATGTAAATGCCTTCATTGTTAAAAAGGCTGCTGAAATGAAAAGGTCACCGTGATGAGAGAGAGAAAGAGGGAGGAAGGGACAAGGACAGAGAGGCTAGTGTTCAGGGAAGAAACTGTGAGTCTTTACACAAAATGTGTAGGTGCAGAAAGCTTTGGGGGGTCTGGGGGGGGGCAGAGAGAGAGAGAGAGAGAAAGAAAGAGGACGAAGAGATGATGGAGTTAGAAATTGCTTTCGGACACAGACAACAGAACGGGTAAAAAGTAATCTTTCTTTGTTCTCAAAGATAACTGAAAGTGTGAAGTGTGTGTGTGTGTGTGTTATAGAAAGAGAGAGAGAGAGAGAGAGAGAGAGAGAGAGAGAGTTTGTTTATAATTACTTATAATTACTGTTCATAATGCTTTTTTTTTTTTAACTTTCACAATCCTACATGAACTTATAAAGCCTAGATTTTAGATATTCCAGTTTTTGAAGTGATGATGGTCACTTAGTATTGTGATGGAAAGACAGAGTGGGATTCTGATGATTCTGAGGATTTCGGATCTTCTGAATATACAGACATGACCAGATAGCATGATGTCATGATCTAGCAGAGTTTTTATACAATTGTGATGTTATGTGTCTTGAATTGACTTGATAGTAGAGACAGAGCAGAAGGTGATATTTATTTTAATACTTATTATTAGTTATTATTAGTTATTATTATTATTATTATTATTATTATCATCATCATCACTTCATTGTTTAATTATATGGGGTTTTACTTTAATTATTATTAATTGTAATTATTAGTTATTATTATTATCTGTTAATTATTTCATTTTACAAGACTATGGATCTGATTCATATATCTGTTTTTATTTATTTGTTTTTATTATTATTTGCTTACAAAGTTTGCTGAATTGAATGGGAAAACATTCTTCAACACCCACACACACACTCCTACAACAGCATTCCACTGAAAACACACACACACACACACACACACACACACAGACACAGAAACAATTTGTTTATTAGCATAAAAATGTGAGTCCGGCTGTGTTTACATGCATCAATTTCTCATCACATCGTTTATAATTTCACCCTAAACACATTCATCTGTCACTAATTTAACATAAATATAATATAAATATTTAGATATAATTGTTTATACTTAGTCATCATCATCATAGTGTATTATCAGATATAAATTATACATTTAAAGTGTGTCCATAATGAGCAAATCAATGGAACAGTGGCAAAACCTCCCTGTGTCCACATGAGGAAGAAACCAGACTGAAAGGAAAACCCATCCTCATCTGGGTGGCACTGGATGATGTGATTATAAATAATTCACTTCTATAACTGTATAAAAGTGCTAATTGTGTTAACTGGAATTTGTGCTTAAGCATTATTTAAGTTCATCTTGAGAAACGTTAGTGCAAACTGAGCTTAGAACTTACAGTCCTGTGGAACAACATGCACAGCTTCCTTCATGTTTTTCTCTGGTCCAATCCCACAGTCATCTCACTGACCTTTAGCAAACTTCAGAAAACCTGAGTGACCATGTGAGAGTGGTAAGGAGACAGCATCCAAACATCCCAGTACACCAAACACTCTATGACCATGAACCTTCCAGATCTGCTCCTTTACCTAAGAACTATATATTAAAAGCTTGACTAAACAAATGTGTCTTCAGCCTTCAACACTAATCTGAAGGCTGTTCCATAACTGTGGGGCAACACCAGTAGGGAGACACAACCCTGATCAGAGGTCAGTAACAGGTCATTGACCACTGTAACCAGTGCTGTCTCTGTGCTATGATGAGGCCTAAATCCTGACTGATACATTTCATAAATGTTATTTCTATGCAGGTCTGAACATAACTGCTGTGCTACAGCCTTTTCTATGATCTTGGAGATAAAGGGCAGGTTTGATATCGGTCTATAGTTAGACAGCTGACCGGGGTCGAGGTCCGGTTTTTTAATCAAGGGTTTGATAACTGCTAGCTTAAAAGATTTAGGCACATAGCCAGTGCTTAGAGAAGAATTAATTATTTTTAGAAGGGGTTCAGTAGCTACTGGTAATATCTGTTTAAGGAAAGATGTGGGTAAAGGATCTAGGATGCGGGATGATGTAAATGTAAGTGGAGGATTTTCTAGAAAAAATTAGTGAAATTAAATCAGTCTCTTGAAAAGGAGTGAAACATTCTAAACACTAGTCTAAGATCGATGTTAGTGTTATCTACAGGATTATCTATCAGATTATCTGGTTTTAAATGAATAGTCTAATTTTCTGCCTGATATTTTCAGTTTTGCCATCAAAATAAATTCATGAAGTCATTGCTGCTAAATGTAGATGGTGTGCGCTTTTCTACAGTGGTTTTACTCCTAGTTAGTTTTGCTACAGTGCTAAATAAAAATTTAGGATTGTTTTTATTATCTTCGATTAAGGAAGAGAGATACGCTGATCTAGCAGCACTAAGAGAATTTTTGTATCTCAGAAGGCTTATCATAAAATAATGATGTAAGGTCTTAGCATAAGAAACAATAAACTAGTAATAAGACTACAACAAAAAAATTACTAATAAGAAAAAAATGAATCAATCATTTAAACTAACAGGGAGAGAGTAAGAGTGTAAATGAGTCGTTACTATAGAAACAATCACAGGTTAGAAACAACATATTAATATCCATCTGTATAATTAATGAACACTTTCTGACCAATCAGAATTCAGAACTGAACAGTGCTATGATATGTGTGTGGTAGTGTGTGTGTGTGGTAGTGTGTGTGTGTGGTAGTGTGTGTGTGCTGTAGTGTGAGAGACAGTGTGTGTGTGAGTGGTAGTGTGTGTGTGCTGTAGTGTGAGAGACAGTGTGTGTGTGTGTGTGTGCTGTAGTGTAAGAGAGACAGTGTGTGTGTGTGTGTGTGTGTGTGTGTGCTGTAGTGTGAGAGACAGTGTGTGTGTGTGTGTGCTGTAGTGTGAGAGACAGTGTGTGTGTGTGTGTGTGTGTGTGTGCTGTAGTGTGAGAGACAGTGTGTGTGTGTGTGTGTGCTGTAGTGTGAGAGACAGTGTGTGTGTGTGTGTGTGTGCTGTAGTGTAAGAGAGACAGTGTGTGTGTGTGTGTGTGTGTGTGCTGTAGTGTAAGAGAGACAGTGTGTGTGTGTGTGTGCTGTAGTGTGAGAGACAGTGTGTGTGTGTGTGTGTGTGTGTGTGTGTGTGCTGTAGTGTAAGAGAGACAGTGTATGTGTGTGTGTGTGTGTGTGTGTGCTGTAGTGTAAGAGAGACAGTGTGTGTGTGTGTGTGCTGTAGTGTGAGAGACAGTGTGTGTGTGTGTGTGTGTGTGTGTGCTGTAGTGTAAGAGAGACAGTGTGTGTGTGTGTGTGTGTGTGTGCTGTAGTGTAAGAGAGACAGTGTGTGTGTGTGTGTGTGTGCTGTAGTGTAAGAGAGACAGTGTGTGTGTGTGTGTGTGTGTGTGTGTGTGTGTGCTATAGTGTAAGAGAGACAGTGTGTGTGTGTGTGTGTGTGTGTGTGCTGTAGTGTAAGAGAGACAGTGTGTGTGTGTGTGTGTGTGTGTGCTGTAGTGTAAGAGAGACAGTGTGTGTGTGTGTGTGTGTGCTGTAGTGTAAGAGAGACAGTGTGTGTGTGTGTGTGTGTGTGTGTGTGTGTGCTATAGTGTAAGAGAGACAGTGTATGTGTGTGTGTGTGTGTGCTGTAGTGTAAGAGAGACAGTGTGTGTGTGTGTGTGCTGTAGTGTGAGAGACAGTGTGTGTGTGTGCTGTAGTGTAAGAGAGACAGTGTGTGTGTGTGTGTGTGTGTGTGCTGTAGTGTAAGAGAGACAGTGTGTGTGTGTGTGTGTGTGTGTGTGTGTGTGTGCTGTAGTGTAAGAGAGACAGTGTGTGTGTGTGTGCTGTAGTGTGAGAGACAGTGTGTGTGTGTGTGTGTGTGTGTGTGTGCTGTAGTGTAAGAGAGACAGTGTGTGTGTGTGTGTGTGTGTGTGTGTGTGCTGTAGTGTAAGAGAGACAGTGTGTGTGTGTGTGTGTGTGCTGTAGTGTAAGAGAGACAGTGTATGTGTGTGTGTGCTGTAGTGTGAGAGACAGTGTGTGTGTGTGTGTGTGTGTGCTGTAGTGTAAGAGAGACAGTGTGTGTGTGTGTGTGTGTGTGCTGTAGTGTAAGAGAGACAGTGTGTGTGTGTGTGTGTGTGCTGTAGTGTAAGAGAGACAGTGTGTGTGTGTGTGTGCTGTAGTGTGAGAGACAGTGTGTGTGTGTGTGTGTGTGTGTGTGTGCTGTAGTGTAAGAGAGACAGTGTGTGTGTGTGTGTGTGTGTGTGCTGTAGTGTAAGAGAGACAGTGTGTGTGTGTGTGTGTGTGCTGTAGTGTAAGAGAGACAGTGTGTGTGTGTGTGTGTGTGTGTGTGTGTGCTATAGTGTAAGAGAGACAGTGTGTGTGTGTGTGTGTGTGTGTGTGTGCTGTAGTGTAAGAGAGACAGTGTGTGTGTGTGTGTGTGTGTGTGCTGTAGTGTAAGAGAGACAGTGTGTGTGTGTGTGTGTGCTGTAGTGTGAGAGACAGTGTGTGTGTGTGTGTGTGTGTGTGCTGTAGTGTAAGAGAGACAGTGTGTGTGTGTGTGTGTGTGTGTGTGTGTGTGCTGTAGTGTGAGAGACAGTGTGTGTGTGTGTGTGCTGTAGTGTGAGAGACAGTGTGTGTGTGTGTGTGTGTGTGTGTGTGCTGTAGTGTGAGAGACAGTGTGTGTGTGTGTGTGTGCTGTAGTGTGAGAGACAGTGTGTGTGTGTGTGTGTGTGTGCTGTAGTGTAAGAGAGACAGTGTGTGTGTGTGTGTGTGTGTGTGCTGTAGTGTAAGAGAGACAGTGTGTGTGTGTGTGTGCTGTAGTGTGAGAGACAGTGTGTGTGTGTGTGTGTGTGTGTGTGTGCTGTAGTGTAAGAGAGACAGTGTATGTGTGTGTGTGTGTGTGTGTGTGCTGTAGTGTAAGAGAGACAGTGTGTGTGTGTGTGTGCTGTAGTGTGAGAGACAGTGTGTGTGTGTGTGTGTGTGTGTGTGCTGTAGTGTAAGAGAGACAGTGTGTGTGTGTGTGTGTGTGTGTGCTGTAGTGTAAGAGAGACAGTGTATGTGTGTGTGTGTGTGTGCTGTAGTGTAAGAGAGACAGTGTGTGTGTGTGTGTGCTGTAGTGTGAGAGACAGTGTGTGTGTGTGCTGTAGTGTAAGAGAGACAGTGTGTGTGTGTGTTTGTGTGTGTGCTGTAGTGTAAGAGAGACAGTGTGTGTGTGTGTGTGTGCTGTAGTGTAAGAGAGACAGTGTGTGTGTGTGTGTGTGCTGTAGTGTGAGAGAGACAGTGTGTGTGTGTGTGTGTGTGTGCTGTAGTGTAAGAGAGACAGTGTGTGTGTGTGTGTGTGTGTGTGCTGTAGTGTAAGAGAGACAGTGTGTGTGTGTGTGTGTGTGTGTGCTGTAGTGTAAGAGAGACAGTGTGTGTGTGTGTGTGTGTGTGTGTGTGTGTGCTATAGTGTAAGAGAGACAGTGTGTGTGTGTGTGTGTGTGTGTGCTGTAGTGTAAGAGAGACAGTGTGTGTGTGTGTGTGTGCTGTAGTGTGAGAGACAGTGTGTGTGTGTGTGTGTGTGTGTGCTGTAGTGTAAGAGAGACAGTGTGTGTGTGTGTGTGTGCTGTAGTGTGAGAGACAGTGTGTGTGTGTGTGTGTGTGTGTGTGTGCTGTAGTGTAAGAGAGACAGTGTGTGTGTGTGTGTGCTGTAGTGTAAGAGAGACAGTGTGTGTGTGTGTGTGTGCTGTACTGTAAGAGAGACAGTGTGTGTGTGTGTGTGTGTGTGTGTGTGTGTGTGTGCTGTACTGTAAGAGAGACAGTGTGTGTGTGTGTGTGTGTGTGTGCTGTAGTGTAAGACAGACAGTGTGTGTGTGTGTGTGCTGTAGTGTGAGAGAGACAGGAGACAGTGTGTGTGTGTGTGTGTGTGTGTGCTGTAGTGTAAGAGAGACAGTGTGTGTGTGTGTGTGCTGTAGTGTGAGAGAGACAGGAGACAGTGTGTGTGTGTGTGTGTGTGTGCTGTAGTGTAAGAGAGACAGTGTGTGTGTGTGTGTGTGTGTGCTGTAGTGTAAGAGAGACAGTGTGTGTGTGTGTGTGTGTGTGTGCTGTAGTGTAAGAGAGACAGTGTGTGTGTGTGTGTGTGCTGTAGTGTGAGAGACAGTGTGTGTGTGTGTGTGTGTGCTGTAGTGTGAGAGAGACAGGAGACAGTGTGTGTGTGTGTGTGTGTGTGTGTGCTGTAGTGTAAGAGAGACAGTGTGTGTGTGTGTGTGTGTGTGTGCTGTAGTGTAAGAGAGACAGTGTGTGTGTGTGTGTGTGTGCCGTAGTGTGAGAGAGACAGGAGACAGTGTGTGTGTGTGTGTGTGTGTGCTGTAGTGTGAGAGACAGTGTGTGTGTGTGTGTGCTGTAGTGTGAGAGACAGTGTGTGTGTGTGTGTGTGTGTGTGCCGTAGTGTGAGAGAGACAGGAGACAGTGTGTGTGTGTGTGTGTGTGTGTGTGTGCTGTAGTGTAAGAGAGACAGTGTGTGTGTGTGTGTGTGTGTGTGTGTGCTGTAGTGTAAGAGAGACAGTGTGTGTGTGTGTGTGCTGTAGTGTGAGAGAGACAGGAGACAGTGTGTGTGTGTGTGTGTGTGTGCTGTAGTGTGAGAGACAGTGTGTGTGTGTGTGTGTGTGTGTGCTGTAGTGTGAGAGAGACAGGAGACAGTGTGTGTGTGTGTGTGTGTGCTGTAGTGTGAGAGAGACAGGAGACAGTGTGTGTGTGTGTGTGTGTGTGTGTGTGTGCTGTAGTATGAGAGAGAGTGTGAAATTCTTTTTGACATCTGAGGTTGAGAATTTAAGTGTGGCCATGTCATGGGTGTGTGTGTGTGTGTGTGGCTGTGAGTGCCTTCCCTAACATAGTACTCATTCCTCTGACTCCGCCCATGGTGACCACCTGTCACCTATCACTCCAAACTTAGCAATAGTTCATGTTCAGTGTGTGTGCATGTGTGTGTGTGTGTTTTCTCACAGGAATGGTTAAATGTGAGTGCAGAGGAGCTTCATCCAGCAGGTTAGAAGTGTGTGTGTGTGTGTGTGTGTGAGTGTGTGTGTGTGAGTGTGTGTGTGGGTGTGTGTGTGTGTGTGTGTGTTATATTCAGTGTTTCATGACTGTGTGCATTGAAAATGAGAATCTTGTACTTAATGTCACTCACAGTGCATTTTATTTATTTTACTTTTACTTAATCCTAGAATTATGTTACACCTGAGATAATTCTAGTCAGATGGATTTGAGGGTCAAGATGATTTAAGATGATTTGGATTCTTTGACTGTGTTGTGTCTCCATCTCAGTTTTATCTGTTTTTACATTAATTCTCGCAGAGGTGGATGGAAATGAAGAGCAGATAATCAGCTATAAATTAGAGTCAACTGCACCATAAGTCACATTATCTTAGGGTATAAACATACAGATTGAACTGTTTAGCTTCACAAATATTCCTCTTGGCTCCCAGAGCTCTGTAATGAGTCTCTGCTTCTATTGCCACATTCTTTATCTTCTCCTTATTTTCTTTTCCTAGGATAGTTTTGTTTTTAAAGCCTGCATGTTTCTAAGCAGTGAATAGGATTCATCAAATTTTGTTTATGCCTGAGGAAGTGTGTACATTCCCACACATTCCTGACCAGGTGAATGGAAGAGTTGTGGTGTAAAAGTGGAACAGCAGGTAAAAAAACCTGCCTCTGTTTTTATGCTGATGGTATCCTCAGTCTGTGATCTACTGAAGCAGTGTTAATGTATTCACTGAAAGAGACTTTAAAGTACTCTTGTACGTCGCTCTGGATAAAAGTGTCTGCCAAATGCCAGAAGCGTAAATGTAAACTGACTGTAATCTTCTCCAGGTATCATGTACTGTCATGTAACCAAGAGAGTAAATGCTAATTTCGGAGATCAGACAGGTGACACAGAGGAAATGATGAGTAACACTGAATAAAACATTTAAAGATGGTTTGGGGTTTTGCCTTACGTGAAGATTTGGCACATGCAGCTTTGTCAGTGGTCACTGTGTACAGCTGTGGACACGCAAGTGTGGTAAATAATGACCTCAGAAACTACACTGACCTGTCAGTTCCTCAGGAGCTCTTGGTTGCTGTACAAAGGACACTATTTACATTTAAATGATTTATTGTCCAGTGTCACCCAGATGAGGATGAGTTTCTCTTCTGAGCCTGGTTCCTCTCAAGGTTTCTTCCTCAGATCATCTCAGGGAGTTTTTCCTCACCACCGTCAACTTTAAACATTTATCTTTTTTTTTACTGTTTATGTTTATGTCTATATTTCTGTAAAGCTGCTTTGAGACAATGTCCACTGTTAAAAATGCTATACAAATAGAATTGAATACAAATTAAATTGAATTGAATTAAAAATCATTCAATTTTTTTGTGCTGGTGGCTTTTTCATCTAGATTGTCATTAATGAGACTCCTGGTCTGATCTCGTCTCCGTGTCTGATTATAATGTCATGTGTGTGCGTCCTATCAAATATAAACCTCTTATAGTACGAGGCCATGCTAGGCTGCCAGTCACCAACAGGGGGCAGCAATGGTGCACAGTGAGAGAGCCATTCTGGAGAACTGTTCATATGGATTGCCTGCAGCTAGCAGGGAGGATATTTAAGGCCAGTCTCAGTGTTCCCTCTCACACCTTTGTAGAGGGCTGTGATAGGTCAGGGATTTGTTTGAGCTTGATCGGAGTTAGAGTTAGAGTTAGAACTGCAAGAATCGAAAAGAAAAACAAGACAGAACTGGAAACTACTCTTCCTAAAAAGCTAAAGCTTTCAGAGGCCATTTTAATTCATAATAACTTTAACAATGTTCAGTGTACACAAAGCAGCTTTACAGGAATATAAATGATCAATTTTAAATTTAAATTTATCCCTAATGAGTGAGACAGAGGTGACTGTGGTGAGGAAAATCTTCCTGATACGTCATGAGGAAGAAACCCAGAGAGAAACCTCATTCTCATCTGGGTGCCACCGGAGAGTGGGATTATAAATCATTCTAAACACAGAGAGTGGGATTATAAATCATTCTAAACACAGAGAGTGGGATTATAAATCATTCTAAACACAGAGAGTGGGATTATAAATCATTATAAACACAGAGAGTGGGATTATAAATCATTATAAACACAGAGAGTGGGATTATAAATCATTATAAACACTGAGAGTGGGATTATAAATCATTATAAACACAGAGAGTGGGATTATAAATCATTATAAACACATTTTTTCATATTAAGTTCATATGTGGATTTCTTTGTGATAATGTTCATAGTTAACAGCACTATATAAAAGTAAAGGATCTACATTTGATCATTAATGAAAAGTTCTTGACCAGAAATAAAGATAAGGGCAGAAATCATGACAGTGTAATAAATAAAACCAGGTAGAAGTATAAATCAGTAATCGAGGAAAAGACATGAGACAAAATGTGACAAGAAAGACAAAGAAAAAGACAAAACCTGTCTCTGTCTGTCTGCAGGATGATGGAACAGGACAGAGTGAGTCAAGCCTCTAGTGTGGTCACAGTTTCCTCAACCAGAGACAAGGTGTGTATATTAAACACACACACACACACACACACACACACACTTTCAGTGAGCCTAAAAATGTCCAGCCTACTTATTCAAAAAAATTGTAAATTCCTATCAAATCTTTCTGCCTAGAGCTATTGATGATGATGATGTATGTGTGTGTGTGTGTGTGTGTGTGTGTGTGTAGACTGACAAGAAACTGCAGTCATTCTGTAAAAGGTCTCGCTCAGTGCAGAGAGATCCAAACTGTGCAGTAGTGATCAGAGGCTGGCTTCATAAAAAAGTGAGTACAAATACTTCCTCTTCTTCTTCTTCCTGTTCTTCTTCTCCTTCCTCTTTCTCTTCTTCTTCTCCTTCCTCTCCTTCCTTTTCTTCATCTTCTTCTTCCTCTTCTTCCTTTTCCTCTCATCTTCCTGTTCCTCTCCTCTTCCTGTTCACTCCCATCTCTAACTTTATAAACATCTTAAAATTAAAAGTGACTGTCTAATCTACTCTCTCTCTCTCTCTCTCTCTCTCTCTCTCTCTGTAGGACAGCACAGGGTTGAGGTTGTGGAAGAGGAGGTGGTTTGTTTTGTCTAATTACTGTCTCTTTTACTATAAAGGTAAGTCATACACTCTGTGTGTGTCCGTGTGTGTGTCTGTGTGTCCGTGTGTCCGTGTGTGTGTGTCTGTGTCCATATGTGTGTGTGTGTCCGTATGTGTGTGTGTGTGTGTGGTTGCTTTAATGTTTATAACTCATCATCTGTAATTAACAGGGATGTGACCTCTGACCTCCTCATACTGAGTCTTGATTGATTCTGACCACAACAAATGTCCAGTCTCAGAATCTGCCTTTATCTAATGTTTAGATGTAAATGTAATATTTCCTGGGCCCTGCTACATGATCCATCACTGTCAAGAAGGTTCCCAGGAGGCTGAACATCAGATCTTACTCCTATAAGATCACTGAGTGTTATTATTCTACATAACATGTCTGTCTGAACACTGAGTGAACACACACTCCATGTCTGTCTGAACACTGAGTGAACACACACTCCATGTCTGTCTGAACACTGAGTGAACACACACTCCATGTCTGTCTGAACACTGAGTGAACACACACTCCATGTCTGTCTGAACACTGAGTGAACACACACTCCATGTCTGTCTGAACACTGAGTGAACACACACTCCATGTCTGTCTGAACACTGAGTGAACACACACTCCATGTCTGTCTGAACACTGAGTGAACACACACTCCATGTCTGTCTGAACACTGAGTGAACACACACTCCATGTCTGTCTGAACACTGAGTGAACACACACTCCATGTCTGTCTGAACACTGAGTGGGAACTTCTCTTAAAAGGAATTTATTACAGTCTGTATATTACATAAACCAGAGCAAGTGCTAATTCTCTCTCTCTCTCTCTCTCTCTCTCTCGGTGCATGCTGGGAGTGTGTGGGTGTGCGTGAGGGTGAACATTGTGAGAGGGTGACAGTTTGGGAAACCTGACTGTTTTTGCTGCTTTTCTTACTTTCTTTTTGATAAAAAGGTTAGATTGAAAGGCGATTTAATATTTTATTAGGGGCGATTTTTGTGAGGTTTTGTTGGCGGTCGCGACGGCGTCCCCACCCACGGAGGGCGTCCGTAACGGCGTCAGGTGTGTACCTGTGCCATGTGTGACGGTGGAGGAAGTGTTAGAGAAGATGGAAAAGTCTATCGGGTATGAGAATCTAGTGTCGGCTTCCCGCATGAACAAGGCAGTGGTGGTGTTTGTGAAGAAAGAAGACTTAGTGAATGATCTGATTAGTGATGGCATTGTAGTGAACGGAGCTCACGTTATCGGAACACCGCTTGTAGCTCCGACAACTAAAGTCACATTGAGAAAGCGCTCACGTGCTACGGAAAGTTCGCCAGCGCAATTAAATCTATTCCGTTCGGATGTAAAAAGACGTATCTAAAACACGTTACTTGTTTCCGCAGACAAGTCCTTATGTATTTAACCGAGCCTGATCTGGATGTTTCTTTTCGGGTGTGGTTTGAAGGCAGACCATTCACCATCTATGCCAGTACAGGCAAAATGAAATGCTTTGAATGTGGAGATCTGGACCATAAACTGGCTGCATGTCCACACAAGGCAAGCACCAGTGGAACTACTGTGAGTAATGAGTCCACCTCAAACTCAGGACCTGGGAGCAGCTCCTCCAACAGTGAGGAAGAACATCCCCAGACTGTAAGTAACACTGGTGTACACAACACTGAGGTGAGTGATGAAGGGACAGCGGTTGGTGAAGCGGATACTGTGGAAAATGTGCATGTTGAAAACACTATAGATATGGATAAAAACATTAATGACGGAATGACGGACATGATAACAGAAAAGGAGACTGACCAAACACTGACAGAAAGAAATATGGGTGTAAGACAATACACATGGATTAAAATTACAGATAACAAGCTGAGTGGAGCCAGGTTAGATCATTTATATATAGGAAAAGAGTGGAGCAATAGAATAACTCACACATCAATCACTCCAAATGGTTTTACAGATCATCACATGATACATCACATGGTACACAACATACCATGTCATGTTTTTAACATGAAGCAAAGGTCAAAGCCCAGGTATATCTTGATTTTTTATTGTCTGAGCAGGTCAGAGACACTTCAATCAGATCACGCTTCTGCTCTGTCAAAGATATGGATTCACCAAGCACAGTCTTTTTTGGCATGGAGAAAAAGAGTGTCCACAAACAGGAGATGAACCACCTACCACGTCCAGATGGGAGAATAACTGCAGACATGAAAGAAATGAGAGACCTGGCAGTGGAGTTCTACACCTCACTGTACAGTACACTGCGATCCAGAAAGCACTGCTAATCTTCTACAAGACCTACCAAAACTGGACTCTGAACAGAGAGCATCTCTGGAGGAAGAGATCTCACTCCTGGAACTAACCAGTGTGATGAAGCAGCTAACCAGTGTGATGAAGCAGCTAGCCACTGGACGATCTCCTGGAGTGGACAGACTCCCAGCTGAATTTTTCCAGCACTTTTGGGAAACCCTGGGAAAAGATTTTCAGGAAGTGCTAACAGAATCCCTAAAAGAAAAAACACTCCCAACCAGCTGAGGGCATGTGCTATCACTCCTGCCGAAGAAGGGCGATCTTGGGCTTTTAAAAAACTGGAGGCCGATCTCACTGCTGTACGCGGACTACAAAATACTGTCCAAATGCTTGGCCAAAGGTTTTAAATACAATAATTCACAAGGACCAAACATACTGCATCCCAGAAAGGTCAATAACAGACAATCTGTTTTTAATAAGAGATGTCATTGATCTTGGGATTTTTAATGATCTTGATCTGGGTGTCCTGTCATTAGACCAGGAAAAGGCTTTTGATAGAGTTGACCACAGCTACCTTTTTAATGTTTTAAAGAGTTTTAACTTTGGACATAATTTTATCTCTCTGGTTAAGTTATTGTACAATGATGTTTCTGTGATGTTAAAAGTGGGGGGAGGACTTAGCGCTCCTATAAAAGTTACAAGAGGGATCAGACAGGGATGTCCATTGTCTGGACAGCTGTATAGCCTGGCCATTGAACCCTTTCTAATGTATGATAAGGAGGGAGCTCTCAGGCACTACTATGAAAGGTGTTAAAAACTGTCAAGGTACATCTGTCTGCTTATGCAGGTGATATCACACTTTTTATTTCAAGACGGAGAGACGTTGAAGTTTTAAACAAATGTATTCAGCATTATGAGAAAGCCTCAACAGCCAGAGTAAACTGGGAGAAAAGCAAAGGTTTTATCACCGGACAGTGGAGTGGGGCTGGCTCCCCAAAACTTCCCAAGGGTTTAAAATGGGAAAGAGAAGGGTTAAAAGTATTGGGAGTGTTTTTAGGAACCCCTCATTTCCAGACCAAGAACTGGGAGGACCTGCTGGACAGGGTGTTAGCCCAATTGTCTAAATGGAAATGGCTATTACCACAGATGTCCTATCGGGGTCGAGTCCTGCTAATAAACAACCTGGCTGCCTCAAGTTTATGGCATAAAGTGATGGTCATGGATCCACCTGATGAACTGATCCACAGAATCCAGCGAGCAGTTGTGGACTTCTTCTGGAGTGGGCAGCACTGGCTAAAGGCTGCAACACTATCACTGCCGAAGGAAGAAGGAGGACAAGGCCTGGTGGACATCAGAAGCCGAATCCGAGCTTTCAGACTGCAATCAGCACAGAGACTGATGTACCATGAAGACCTGGCATGGACTCACACTGCCTGTCTGATTCTGCAGAAGGCTGGTCATCTCGTACTGGATAAACATCTGTTTCTGCTGAAAGGTGAGGAGGTGAATCTAACTGGGGTCACTCCATTCTACAGGTCAATGCTACAGACCTGAAGGACAATTTTAAAAACAAAAAGGACTGTGAATGAGAGTGAAGACTGGGCCCTAGAGGAACTGCTATTTTTTAACCCACTCATCCAAACCAGACTGTTGTCCTCAGCGAGTGTGCGAGCAGTTCTCATAAACAACGTCACAAAGCTGGGACAACTTCTCGACCAGCATGGATGGAAACCTGATGAAGACCTGAAGGTGATGACAGGCCGGCGGTCTACACGTCTCATCTCAAAAATGAGGGAAGAGATCTTTGCTGCTCTACCGAGTAGCTACAGAGGCATCATCACCAGAGAACTTCAACAGAATGGAGAAACCAATTAGGACCTCCCCAAGATAACGATCAATCCAGCCATCAGCAAGGAACAACAAAAAGTAAAAGTAAAGGAAGTAGTGATAAATGACTCACTCATATCAGTGCTTCCTCTCAGTACTCCATCTAAAAAAATCATACTGTCATACAGAAAGCTACTGCAGATGTTCTATCAGACTGTTGTGGTGAGTGCCCTCTTCTATGCGGCAGTGTGCTGGGGAGGCAGCATAAAGAAGAAGGACGCCTCACGTCTGGACAAGCTGGTGAGGAAGGCGGGCTCGATTGTGGGCTCAGAAAACAGCCTGACATCAGTGGCAGAGAGGAGGACGCTGAGCAGGCTCCTGTCCATCATGGACAATCCACTGCATCCACTGTACAACATCATCTCCAGACAGAGAAGCAGCTTCAGTGACCGGTTGGTGTCACTGCCCTGCTCCACTGACAGACTGAGGAGGTCGTTCCTCCCCCATGCCATGTGACTCTTTAATTCAACATGGGGTGGGAGGAGTCAGTGCTGACACTACTCTCTCTCTGTACTGGACTGTACAATAAACCACACACTACACACACTACACTCCGGTTTATACAGAACTCTCACTACACTCCGGTTTATACAGAACTCTCACTACACTCCGGTTTATACAGAACTCTCACTACACTCCGGTTTATACAGAACTCTCACTACACTCCAGTTTATACAGAACTCTCACTACACTCCGGTTTATACAGAACTCTCACTACACTCCGGTTTATACAGAACTCTCACTACACTCCGGTTTATACAGAACTCTCACTACACTCCGGTTTATACAGAACTCTCACTACACTCCGGTTTATACAGAACACTCACTACACTCCGGTTTATACAGAACTCTCACTACACTCCGGTTTATACAGAACTCTCACTACACTCCGGTTTATACAGAACTCTCACTACACTCCGGTTTATACGGAACTCTCACTACACTCCGGTTTATACGGAACTCTCACTACACTCCGGTTTATACGGAACTCTCACTACACTCCGGTTTATACGGAACTCTCACTACACTCCGGTTTATACGGAACTCTCACTACACTCCGGTTTATACGGAACTCTCACTACACTCCGGTTTATACGGAACTCTCACTACACTCCGGTTTATACGGAACTCTCACTACACTCCGGTTTATACGGAACTCTCACTACACTCCGGTTTATACGGAACTCTCACTACACTCCGGTTTATACGGAACTCTCACTACACTCCGGTTTATACGGAACTCTCACTACACTCCGGTTTATACGGAACTCTCACTACACTCCGGTTTATACGGAACTCTCACTACACTCCGGTTTATACGGAACTCTCACTACACTCCGGTTTATACAGAACTCTCACTACACTCCGGTTTATACAGAACTCTCACTACACTGAGATTTGCACAGGACTCATAAACACACAGTTTTTGCACATAACAGTTTCGCACATCAGCTAGGTCTGTAACCTTAAACACTTGTTTTGCACATTACTTCTAATTCTCCATATTCATTCCTAAATCTCTGTATTTAGTATTTTTTTTGCTATATTTTGTTATATTGTTATATTCTGTTATTTTGTAATATTTTATATTTTGTTATTTGATTTTTTTTTAAATATATTTTATATTTTGTTATTTGATATATTTTTTTTGTTATATTTTGTACCCTAATTTGGGTATTTAGTATTTTTTGTTATATTCCTTCCTATTTTATCTATTACCTGTGTTTGTGGACACTGCTGGAAACTGTGAATTTCCCTTTGGGATGAATAAAGTATCTATCTATCTATCTATCTATCTATCTATCTATCTATCTATCTATCTATCTATCTATCTATCTATCTATCTATCTATCTATCTATCTATCTATCTATCTATCTATCTATCTATCTATCTATCTATCTATCTGGTGTGGATGAGCTAGACCTGGTGATGAAGTTTCGGGTTGATGG
This sequence comes from Hemibagrus wyckioides, assembly GCF_019097595.1. NCBI lineage: Eukaryota > Metazoa > Chordata > Actinopteri > Siluriformes > Bagridae > Hemibagrus > Hemibagrus wyckioides. The sequence continues at coordinate 34,800,458 of NC_080710.1, read as the reverse complement.
TTTTGATTATGTTGTGTTTGTCTCAACCGACGTTGGCATAAATTGTTTCAATTGTGGTGAAAATTGGGCCATAGAGATTCTGGGGAAGATGGTACCCCAAATGCTATTGTGGCTAAACCTGCAGGGGACAAAGCAGGAGCGACTGAGCCTGTGACTGGTAGAAAAGGTATGGGCAAAACAACGCCCAGACAACCCAGGAGGAACCGGAGACTATGATAGAGACAACGGAGGTACTGATGTTGATATGGAAGCAGAACTGGCTTTTAAAGTCCCCACTAAGAGGAAGAAAAGGTCCAAGAGTAAGAGCAATAAGCAGGCAAAAAAAAGTGAGTCAGAGCTGGAGGAAGAGAGCGATGACTGCTCTACTGACTCCAGCCTATCACAACTTGATGAGAAAGAGGTGGTCTACACAGCTGCATACATCTCAAAATTTTTAAAAGACAATAAAGGGAAAAGGGCAGTAAATCCAGAGGAGTTTTTTCCAGACACAGTGCAGTTTGTGCAAGACTTCAAAAAATGAATGCGAAATGGAGCTTTTGAAAAAATCAAGATTCACTGTCTTAAAGCAATAATGAGCAAACTCAGAAAGAGCACAAATTAATGAAAGTAGCTTTTAGAATGTATAGCTCTGACATAAATTAATAATGGCTATACAAGATTAACTACACAAGATTAGAGGTTACTTTCTTTATAATAATGAGTGCTATCACGGCAGTAACCCTTAATATTAATGGTGCCAGAGATCCAAGTAAAAGGGCAACACTCTATGAGCTGGTGAAGCAGAAGCGAGCCGATGTCATTTTCCTGCAGGAGACACACAGTGACGCAGGGAACTCCTCGGACTGGGTGAGCGAGTGGAAAGGGCTTGTGGTTCACAAGTCACAACACCTCACTTAGTGATGGGGTCACTCTTATGTTTTCACAGTCTTTTATCCCGCAGTCTTATGATGTTGAAGTTTTAGAAGGAAGACTTTTAAAAGTAAAAGCATGTTTTGAGAATGAGGTTTTTGTTTTTATTTGTCTGTATGCTCCTACTCTGAGAGTAGAGAGAATGTTGTTTTTAAACACTTTAAGCACTGTCATTGGTTCCTGTAAGCAGAATGAAGTTTTAATCACTGGTGGAGATTTTAACTGCACTGCAGACAGCATAGACAGGAATCATCTAGAACCTCATGCTGCCTCCCAAAAACGACTATACATGTGAACTAATAGAGACACATGACCTGAGTGATGTATGGAGGAACTTCCACAGAACACAGAGACAGTACACATGGTCCCACTGCAAGGACAACACACTCTCTCTGGCAAGGCTTGATTGTTTTAATACTTTTAAACATCAGCTAAATATTTTTAGGTCTTGTGTTATTTATCCTGTGGGTTTTTCAGATCATTTTATGGTACAGTGCACTTTTCAGAAAAATAATGTAAAGCCACATACCGCATACTGGCATTTTAATGCTGCTCTTTTAGATGATGTTAATTTTAGAGACAGGTTTATTTTCTTTTGGATTGTTTTTAGGCTCCAGAAGCCAGTTTTTACATTACTGCAAGATTGGTGGGATGTGGCAAAAGTGCACATTCAAATGTTTTGTCAACAGTACGCTCACAATGTGACTCAATGTGGTCACTTAAAGCTCTAGGAAATCGAGGCCATATTGAGGCTCTCAAAAAGAAAAAACATGCGTTGGGTAAGTTGTTGGACACAACAGTGCAGGGGGCGCTGGTCCGCTCTCGCTTTAAAAGCGTAACAGAGATGGACGCTCCTTCCAAGTTCTTTTTTAGTCTTGAGAAGAAAAATGGACAGAAAAGGTTTATACATGCTTTGTGTACAGATTCAGGGGAGCTTGTAACTGATCCCACTGAAATTCGCAAGCAGACAGTCAGCTTTTACTCAAAGCTGTATGAGAATGAGCCCACAGCTGTGCAAGAGGTGGAAGAAGATTTTGTCAGGAATCTTCCTAAAGTAACCGAGGAGTCAGCTAGGGAACTGGACAGGGAACTGACCATCGAGGAGTTGGAGGTTGCAATTAACAGCATGGAGAATGGGCGGTCACCTGGCATTGATGGGCTATCCGTCAAGTTTTTCAAGGCTTTCTGGTCAGTATTAGGGAAGGACTTGCTAGAAGTGCTGAGGGCGAGCATACACGAAGGCAGACTGCCGCTGAGTAGTCGCAGAGCAGTCCTGACCCTACTCCCAAAGAAAGGTGATCAGACTGACCTCAGGAACTGGCTCCTTACTCTGCACAGACTGTAAGGTGCTCTCAAAAGCATTGGCAACAAGACTACGGAAGGTAATGGAGCAAGTTGTCCACTTTGACCAGAAGTACTGTGTGCCTGGCAGGTCTATCCATGACAATGTACACTTGATTTGTGACATTTTGGACTTCTCTAGGCTATTGGGATTGAAGACTGGTCTTATTTTCATGGATCAGGAGAAGGCTTTAGACCGGGTTGAACACCAGTATTTATGGAGGGCGCTAGAGAATTTTGGGTTCAACTCCGGGTTCAAGGCCATGATCCAGGTGCTGTACAGTAACATTGAGAGCGTACTGAAAGTTAACAGTGGTTTATCTGTGCCTTTTAAAGTGTATAGGGGTATTAGGCAGGGCTGCTCTCTGTCTGGCATGTTATACACCCTAGCTATAGAACCATTGCTATGCCAGATAAGAAGCAATATTACTGGTCTGTCAATACCAAGGTGTAATACCCCATACTGTGTTTCTGCTTATGCCGATGATGTTGTTGTGATGGTGACTGAACAAAGAGATATTGACATTTTAACTGAGATCATAAAAAAAGTTTAATGTGATATCTTCTGCAAAAGTAAACTGAAACAAAAATGAAGCCATTTTAGTTGGTGATTGGAAAGGTGGGGAGCCATGTCTCCCAGATAATTTAACATGGAAAACAGGTGGTTTTAAATATTTGGGAGTGTACCTGGGAGACAATAGCTATGTAAATAAAAACTGGGAAGGCATAAGTGAGAAGATAAAAGGACGTCTTAACAAAGGGAAATGCCTTGTTCCAAAAATGTCATATAAAGGCAGAACTTTGGTTAGAAATAATCTAGTTGCTTCAATGTTATGGCACAGACTGGCCTGTATTGACCCCCCTCCAAAACTTCTAGCAGACCTGCAGGCCATGATGGTGGACTTTTGTTGGGACAAACTGCACTGGTTACCACAAAGCATCCTATACCTACCCAAGGAAGAGTGCGGACAAGGACAGGTGTTTGTCATGTACAGAAGCTCCTCACTGCCGCAGAGAACCTCTCATGGAGAGCAGCTGCGAAAGGAATACTAAACACAGTGGGAGAATGGGGTCTAGACAGGTCACTGTTTTTAATTGACACTTAGCTAAAACTAAGCCTAGCTGGATTACCTGCTTTTTTATCAAGGTATTTTTAAAGTTTTTAACCATTTCAGGGTGCAGAAGGAGGACTGTTCGTCACTGTACTGGCTTCTTGATAAACCACTCATCCATGGCGCTCAGCTGGATGTCACATGCAGGATCTCTCCATCCTTAACCAGAGAATTGATCTCCACAAGGACTGTGACACTGCGACAGTTGGTGCAATTGTCAGGACCGGACTTTACTTACTCGAACCATGTAGCAACATGGCTAGGGGTGAAGTCTGTATTTATGATTGCACAGCTTTTACAGAGGTGGAGGTCAGCACTCACATCTGAGGAGCGCATGCAGCTCAGGGACTACTGCGCAGGGGTGGTCAGCTCTGAGGAGGGTGAGCCCAATCCAGTTCTTTCTCTTGTACCCAATCTGTCAGAGTTCTCAGGTCTCCTCCTGGGAGATGGGGAAAAAACAGCTATAGGCCTTAACACAGCCTAGGGTAAGAGCCTCTACAATCTGTGTGTCAAGGTATATAACAACAGATGGTTAGATGGGAGGGTAGACACACCCTGGCGCAGTGTCCTTGGGCTGAATGATAATGTAAAACCTGAGTGGCAAACGTTGTACAAACCACCGTTAATGCCATCAGACTTTTTTCTGATGAAGAAAAGTGTAAAGGGTCATTGGCTTTTCTTCAAAAAAGGGTTGGCTTTGATTTGCTGAGTGAAAAAAAGTGCTTTCATTTAAGAAAGCAGATCACAGCTATACATAAACGTAAAAAGAAATATTAAGTTATAGCTTGGTGTACAGATAAGCCATGTTTCACAGGTGTCTTCCTCCTCTTTATTACTGCTTCATCTTCTCTCTTTTCCTCTTTCTCTTTCACATGGAGACTCTAAGAGTGGGCTCTTTAAACATCAATGGGGGAAGGAATAGATATAAGTGTGCTGCAGTAGCTGAAACTATAAACCAAAAAAAACTGCACATTGTTTTTCTTCAGGAAACACACACTGATGTAGATAATGAAGTGGGGTGGGTGAGGTGGTGGGATGGACAGCAGAGTTTTAGCCATGGTACAAACTTCAGTGCAGGAGTGGCAGTTTTGTTTTCTCCTGCAATTGGTGTAAAAATTATTCGAACACAAGAAATAGTTAGGGGCCGATTGTTAACAGTAAAAACAGAGATTAGAGGTAATGTGTTTAACTCTAACACAGCTACTAAAAGAGTTTAACCTCTTAGACACATGGAGAATTAAGAATTCTACTGACAGAATGTCTCTGACAATAGAGTTAGTGCAGCTCGGCTAGACCGAATCTATTTATTCAGACACTTCAGCAGCAGAATCATGGAGTGTTCAATCTCTCCAGTTGGGTTTTCTGACCACCACTTGGTTACACTCAATGTTTTTTTGTCTAAGTTTTCTGGTAGATCACCATACTGGCACTTCAATGTAAAACTCTTGCAGGACACTGAATTTTGTGAACAGTTTGGTTTATTTTGGGAGCACTTTAGGAGTAAAAAGAACCTTTTTGAGAATTTAAGACAGTGGCAGGACATTGTAAAGGTGCAATTAAGAAGTTTTTGTCAGCAATATACTTCATTATCAAGTTTTAGAACAAAGCAAATTATAAAAGACCTGGAAGATGAGATAAATTATATAGAACTCAAACTGATTAACAAACACGACACTGCCTTGTCAAGGAAGCTACAGGGGAAGAAAAAGGAGCTGGGGTCCTACATGAATGAAAGAGCGAAGGGAGCTCTGGTGAGATTCCGATTTGCATCAGTTGCTGACATGGATGCACCAACAGTGTACTTCTTCAACCTAGAACGTGTCACTGCACAGCATAAGCAAATGACCTGTCTCCATCTACCTGATGGAATGGCAACTTTGGACACTGGGGAAATGCGAAAGCATGCGGTGGATTTCTACTCTGCTCTATATAGGGCAGAAAACTGCGACTCAGAGTGCACTGAACTACTGACTCAAGGACTTCCACAGCTGGATGCAGAATCTGGAGCTGACCTGGACACTGAAATAACTCTAGAGGATCTCACAGTGGCAGTCATTCAGCTCAGATCAGGAAGCTCACCAGGCATTGATGGCCTACTATCAGCGTTTTACAAACATTTCTGGAGTCTTGTGGGAGGGGACCTCCACGAAGTCTTTCAGGAAAGTTTCAGATTTAGATGTTTACCGCTTTCATGCCAGCGTGCAGTGCTGTCTCTGCTACCTTAAGGGGATCTTTCACTGTTAAAGAACTGGAGACCGGTAGCACTTCTATCTACAGACTATAAGATTATTTCAAAATGTCTTGCAAATAGACTAAAGCACTATCTACGCAAATAGACTAAAGCACTATCTACATTGTCATACAGAAAGACCAAACCTATTGCATTCCTGAAAGGTCAATAATGGACAATCTCTTTTTAATTCGAGATGTTGTAGACCTTTGTAACATTTCTGACATGTTTGTGGGTTTGCTTTCTCTTCATCAAAAAAGGTTTTTGACCATGTATATCACTGCTACCTCTTTAAAACTATGCCGGCTTTTGGTTTTGGGAACAATTTTTGGAATATGGTTAAATTATTGTACACTGACACAACATGTAAGATTAAGATGGGGTGACCTAAGCCAGCCAATTGCAGTCACCAGAGGTATTAGACAGGGATGCCAGTTATTTTGCATAGCCATCGAACCATTGCTTACTCTACTTCGGGGGAAGCTAGAAGGTTTTAAGGTTCCATTGCGCTTGCAGGAATCATGCTATCTGCTTATGCAGATGACCTCTTAGTGTTTGTTAACAACAGTAGGGACATCAAAGTTTTATCGGAAGCACTTGATGTATACCAGAAGGCTTCTTCTGCTAAAGTGAACTGGAATAATAGTAAGACTTTATGGGCAGGTCAAGTTAATGCAGAGGGTCTTCCTCTTCTTCCAGGGAACCTGAAGTGGAATAGAGAGGGTCTAAAGTTACTGGGTGTATTTATAGGAACAGAAGAGTACAGAAAACAGAACTGGAATGGTGTAATGGAGAGAGTGTGCACCAAATTGTCTTGATGGAAATGGGTACTACCCCAGCTGTCCTACAGAGGAAGAGTACTGGTGGCCAATAACCTTGCTGCCTCCATGCTCTAGCATAACCTAAATGTTCTACAACCACCTGCTGGATTTGTACAGGAGATACAGAGAGCCTTAGTGACCTTTTTTTGGTCAGGCCAACACTGGACAAATTCAGCTGTACTCTACCTTCCTCTACAAGAAGGGGGTCAAGGTCTTGTGGACATTAAATCCAGGATTATGACTTTTTGGTTACAAGCAGCTCAGAGATTGCTGTTCAGCAAGTCTATCACTTGGGAATATACTGCAGTTTCCACAGCAGGAGGAATGGGACTGGACAAACATCTGTTTTTAATGAAACTGCAAGACTGAACTAGTAAGCCTAACCCTGTTTCAACGGTCAGTGTTGGAGGCTTGGAAGGTTCTCTCCTGCTCAAGGCCATGTGACTCACCTGCTGGCATGTGGTTAATGGAGGAGCCTCTATTCTCGAACGGCTTTCTACCTTCAAGGCTTCTGCTCTCTGCTGTTCTGCGGTCCCGTCTCTTAACCACAGGGTATATGAAGCTGGGAGACGTTGCGAGAATGGACATGTCGGTGTTGAGCGAAAGGACTGGAATCCGCTCAAGTCGTCTTCTAAACCAGCTTACAGTGGAGATATGGGGCTCACTGCTACCAGACTATAGAGCCTTTCTAAGGAATCTCTCTAACTGTGTGCAATGGAGGGAGGGCGTTTCATACAACTTCCCTGCTTTGAAGGTTAGTGCTGCTGTGGGGGACTGGAACGAGAACCAACAACATCTCCTGTCATTCACCACACCAGAACTGGATAGCTTCAAAAGTCAAGAGAAAAAAGCGCTGTACACAACCTGTGTGAAAGTCAGCAATATACAGCTTCTGAAAGAAGTTCCATCATCAAGGTGGCTTTCTTTGGCACCGACTCTTCCCCTAAAGGCTGCTGGCGGTCCCTGTATAAGTGTCCAATTGACAAAAGGACTGCTGACCTCCAGTGGAGGATTGTACAGGGGCTATAGCCACAAACAGACATCGGGTGCACCTCGATCCTACGGTTGGGGTGGGCTGTCCTTTCTGTCTCGAACCTGAGTCCCTTTTCCATCTCTTTGCACAATGCAATCGTTTACGCAACTTATTCCTAACCTTAGATCGAAGGTTCTCATGCTTAGGTGAAGTCTTTTCCCTTCAGTTGTTTATTTTTGGACCCAAGTACACCGCACAAAAGGAAAGTGTTCTGACTCTTCTAAATTTTATATCTGGAAGAGCAAAGTTAGCTATATGGAAAACCAGGAAGAATAAGTTGACAGGACAGGGAACAGTGGATTTATCGGCCATGTTGAGGGGTTTAGTGGAGGCGCGGCTCAGAGTTGAATATGTGTACTTTAAGTTGGTGGGTAAGCTCCCGGTGTTTATGAGCAGTTGGGGCATAAAGAAATTGCTGTGTACACTTCATGAGGAGACTGAGGAGTTACTATTGCTTTTCTAATTTGTGTCATGGTATTGATTAATCATTAGTGTTGTTATTATTGTTGATGTTTTAATATTATTCATTTATTTGTTTATTTATTCATTTATCAGTTAACTTATTTAATTATTTTCATTTTCATTTTTATTTATTTATTTATTTTAATTTTTTTCGGTTAACTCAGATATCGATTTATTGCCAGTTTTTTTTTTCTAACATCAATACTAAAGTGAAAGTCTTTTCCTGGCTTTATGACTGATCCAATAAAGGTGTTTTTAAAACTCAAACTCTCTCTCTCTCTCTCTCTCTCTCTCTCACACACACACACACACACTCTCTCTCTCTGTCTGTTTCTCTCTCCCTGTCTCTCTCTCTCTGAGAGGTGCATGCTGGGAGCGTGTGTTAGTGAGAGCGTCTATTGCTGCATGCTGTTTTTTCTCTTTTTTTTGATCGTTTTGTTGCTTTTGGTTTTTTCCTTTTCTTTTCCCCCTTAGTGTGTATTTTAAAATACACATATTTCCATTCCCCCCTTCTTTCTTGTGTTTTATTTTATTTTATTTTTGAGGTTTAGAGTGAGTAGGTGAGTGGTGTGCCATGTTCTGCACGGGCCTACTCGGCGTCAGGTATGGCGTCTGTAGCAGTGCCTCTATCCCTCTGCCACGGCTTCAGGTGTGTTCCTGAAGCGAGTGTGACCATTGAGGACATGTTTATAGCTGTGGGAGATTTAGTGGGCCATGAAAATATCAATTCCACATCAAGGATGAATAAGGCTGTGGTTGTGTTTTTGAAATCTGAAGCACTGGTCACTGAGATCATTGACAGTGGTATTTGGGTTAAAGGGACCTATTTAAATATCACTCCACTCTATGCTCCGGCTACGAAAGTTACTATCTCCAACATGCCTCCTTTCATCACTGACGGACTGATCACTAAAGAACTCGTGAGGTTCGGAAAAGTTGTAAGCGATGTGAAAGTTATTCCGTTAGGATGTAGAAACCCGGCATTAAAACATGTTAATTCGTTCAGGAGGCAGGTTTTCATGTTTTTGAACTCTCCGGATAAAACCCTGAATGTGTTGTTTAGAGTGATGGACGGTGACAGTTCATTCATGATTTTTGCACGGATAGCCTCCGGTGTTTTGAGTGCAGTGACATCGGTCACAAACGGTTTTCATGTCCGCATAAAAAATCATCGGACAGAAACCGGACTGAAACTGACCAGCTAGTGGAAGAGCCAGCGACAGGGGAGAAGGAGAGTGCACAGGAGCCAGAGCAGGAGACGGTAGGCCCAGTCGAGGAGCTCGTGGTGGAGATGGGTGAGGAGAAAGGCTTTGAGGTGAGTGAAAGCGGTGCTAAGAATGAAAATGAAGAACCTAATGGTAATGTTGTAATAATGACTGATATGGATAACGAAAAGCCTGGCTGTAATGGTACAATTAATGATGGCAGTATGGAGTGTGTATTTCTGGACAAGCCTGATGATGATGTGGTCACTGATACAGTGTTACTGAGTCAGGATAGTGTGATGAAAGATGATGAAAGCTTGTCTGATTTATCAGATCTTCAGAAATTAGACAATGATTTTTACTCTGTGGAACAGATTAATGCTTTTCTTGATGAAACTAAAGGGAGGAAAGTGGATGTGACAATTTTTTCCTGATATGGATAAATTTATTGCATCTGTGTATTGGGCTCATAAAGAGTGTAACTACAGCCAATTATTACAGCAGAAAAGGTTCTGGCTTAAGAAACATATAACAGCATTGAGACAAGCCAAAAAAGTGGTGATGGAAGGATCAACTAAAGGAAAAGCTAAATAGTTGACATGGCCTCTTGTCTTCTTTTTTGCTATCTAACTTTCTTCTGCTGTTTTCTATCTATTTCTTCCCTTATGGAGTCGCATAGGCTCTTTAAACGTAAATGGGTTGAGGGATAGAGGGAAAAAAGCTGTAGTCACCGAACTTATTAGTCTTAAAAATATTGGAAGAGTGTTTCTTCTGGAAACTCATAGTGATCATGATAATGAGATTGACTGGGGTTTGTGGTGGGAGGGGGAGCACATCCTAAGTCATGGCTCTAATACCAGTGCAGGGGTTGCAGTCCTTTTCCGCTCAAGTTTAAAAGTCAAGATCATTTCCAAACATGACGTAGTACCAGAGAGATTACTCTTAGTTAGAGCTGAAGTTAACGGTGTTATTTTTCTCCTTGTAAATGTTTATGCTTCTAATAATGGGCTAGAGAGAATCCAGCTATTCAGAAAATTGGGGCAGGTATTAAGTGATCTTAAATCACAGGAGGTTGTTGTTATGGGAGGAGACTGGAATTGTACATTAAATTTTACCCTTGATAGAAACGGAGAGGAACCACACCATCAGTCAGCATTGGCTTTAGCTAAAGTCATCACAATGTTGGACTTCACTGATATTTGGAGGACCAAAAATCCCTCTGTTAAGCAGTACACATGGGTAAAGGTGTCAGAGAATAGAGTTCATGCAGCGAGTGTGCAGTTCTAGTATTATTCCAAACATCATCTCAGATCATAAAATGATCACTGTAGACATTATATTGTCAAGGGAAGGTAAAAGGAGCCCATATTGGTGCTTTAACACAAATCTGTTACAGGACACTTCATTTTGTAGAAATTTTAAACTGTTTTGGGAAACCTGACAAATGCAAAAAAGTTACTATAACAACATCATTCAGTGGTGGGAGATTGGAAGGGTGCAAATACAGGTCTTATGTCAACAGTTTTCATCTCATGCAACCAAAAAGTTGAAGATGCTGATACAGAGTCTTGAGTCTGCCATCGAGGAAATTGAAGAAAAGATGATGACACAGAGTGGACATGAGCTGGACACTGCTATTGCTGGAAAAAGGTTTCAGCTTAGCTCTCTGCTGCAGGACAAAGCAAAAGGGGCCCTCGTTAGGGCACGCTTCACTCACATCAGAAACATTGATGGACCCACAAAATTCTTCTTCAGTTTGGAGAAAAGGACTAATCACGATAAGCAGGTGGTTTGTTTGATGAACAGTGAAGGTGCTGTTACATCTGACTCCTCTGAAATGAGAAAATTAGCTGTTGATATTTACTCTGAACTCTACACAGCTGATGAATCTGATCCACAAAGTCGATCTGAACTCTTCCAACTTCTCCCAAAGCTTACACTCACACAACAACAGGATCTGGATGCTCCTTTAACATTTGAGGAAGTTACAAAAGCTGTGCAAGAACTCTCCCCAGGCCGGAGCCCTGGGCTAGATGGACTTCCCTCAGAGTTTTACAAGGGATTCTGGGATATTATCGGAAAAGAATACTTTGAAATGCTATTGACTTCTATACAGACTGGATCTTTCCCTAGAAGCTGTAAAAGAGAGCAGTGTTATCATTACTGCCCAAAAAAGGTGACCTCAGCTACTTAAAAAACTGGAGACCTGTTGCATTAATGAGTATGGACTTTAAGATTTTTTCTAAATGTATTGCAAACAGGTTAAACAAGTTCATGTGTTTTTTAATTAAGAGGGACCAGTCTTACTGTATTCAGGGAAGATCTATAACGGACAACTTATTCTTGATGAGAGATGTTCTAAACTATGCCATGAATAACAACATTGATTTAGGAGTAATTTCTCTAGATCAAGAGAAAGCATTTGATAGAGTGGACCACGTTTATCTTTTTGAACTGTTAAAGGCTTATGGTTTCGGGGATGTTTTTATTTCATGGGTCAGTCTGTTGTACAGTGGTGCTGAGTATATGGTGAAGGTGGCTGGGGGGTTAAGTGTACCCATAAAAGTTCATAGGGGAATAAGGCAGGGCTGTCCTCTCTCTGGTCAGCTCTATAGCTTGGTTATCGAACCCCTCCTTTGTAACTTGAGAGTTGGGCTTGCAGGTCTACAAATTGAAGGTTCACAAAACACAAACTCTGTAAAACTGTCTGCTTATGCTGATGATCTCACTGTGATAATCAGAAACAGCAGAGATGTACACTTTAATCTAGATAGTCTCCAATGCTATCAAAAGGCCGCTAAAATAAACTGGACGAAAAGTGAGGCTTTATGGTGTGGCTCAGGAAGAGGGGATAATAAGAGTAAAATGCCACTGCTGCCTAGTGGTGGTCAGTGGAGTAGAGATGGGTTTAAATTTTTGGGAGTGTTTTTAGGATCTGAGCCGTACATGGAAAAGAACTGGGAGGGTTTAGTGGAGAAGGTGTGTGCTCGGTTATCTAACTGGAAATGGTTGCTTTCCCAGCTGTCCTATAGGGGAAGGGTCCTGATAGTCAACAATCTTATAGCCTCAGCACTGTGGCATAAAATGGCGATACTGGACCCTCCTGCTGTTGTCATTAAGAACATTCAGAGGCTTCTTGTGGACTTTTTTTGGTCAGGACAGCATTGGCTCAGGGCACCAGTGCTGTACCTGCCTGTCCATGAAGGAGGCCAAGGACTGATCAGTGTGGAATGTAAGATCACTGCTTTCAGGCTGCAGGCTGCAGGCTGCACAGAGACTCCTGTATGGGGAAGATATCAGCTGGACTGATGTGGCCTGTGGACTCTTGAGGAGAGGTGGACAGCTGGGACTCAGTCGTCATCTATTTCTGATGGATCTGAATAAGGTGGATCTGACCGGGTTGACACCTTTTTATAAGACTGTTCTTAAAGCATGGAGGGTTTTTACTTTTTCCCGTGAACAAGGTTCTGAAGGTGGATCTTGGGTAAAAGAAGAACCTTTACTCTATAACGCTGAGTTCCCTGTAAAAAGCTTAGACTCTGACTCTATGCGGGCTGCGATGGTAAGAGCAGGATTCATAAAAGTTTCCCACCTCTGGAAGGACGGATGGCTGACTCCTGAGGAAATTGCAGTCAAGCTTGGTAAAACCTCAGTAAGAGTGATAAATAACTAAGGACTGAAATTTTAGCTGTCTTACCATCAACCTTCACACAAGCTCTGCAAACAGAGCTTTCAAAACAAAGTGGCAACCAGGAAGCAGTCAACTTCCCAAGACTGAAGTTGAGAGCATCTGTGGACATGTGGGAAGAGGAAGAAAGAAGGCTATTGAGTTTCAAGACTCCAGAGCTAAAAGACTTTCAAGATGCCAGAAAGAAAGCTCTGTATTTCATTTGTGTGAAAGTGATTCACCTTCAGTCTCTGAAAGATGTACCAGAGTCTAAGTGGCAGGAGTTGGGAGGACCAGGCTCTTCCCCGAAAGGAAGCTGGAGAACCCTGTATAAAGTCCCTATTGACAAGAGATCTGGTGATCTGCAGTGGCGGATAATACACGTGATAATAGCTACAAACAGATACAGGACACACCTGGATCCAACAATAAAAGACACTTGTCCTTTTTGTGATGGTTCAGAAACTGTCTCTCATTTGTTTTTAGAATGTGACAGGTTACAGCCAATATTCGCTCTGTTAAAGGGCTGGTCAGAGAAATTAGGATATGGTTTCACACAGATTGGTTTTATTTATGGACCCAAATACAGCTTTAAGAGCAGAAATAGAGACGTGCTACTGAATTTTCTTCATGGACAGACTGAACTGGCGGTGTGGTTGACAAGAAAGGCTAAAATGAAAGGGGGTGCATCTACTGATGTGATGACTGTGAGGGGTCTGGTATCTGCTCGCATTATGGTTGAATTTGCTTATTATAAACTGATTGGATATTTGAATTCCTTTCAGCTCTCTTGGGGCTTGAATGATGTTCTTTGTAAAATAAATGATGATGGGTCTTTAGAAAAGTTTGTGTAAAAGGGGGAGGGGAATGATGTTTATTTTTTTCATTTTTGTTTAATATTGTATTATTATTATTATTATTATTTTTATTACTATTATTACTATTATTCATTTTTTTATCTTTTTATTTTGTTTATTTATTTATTTATTTATTTATATATTTTTTTGTTTTGTTTTTTTAATTATTGTTATTGCGGTTTTGGTTTTGTATATATATTTGACTATCCTATTTATGTTTCTTAAATCTACTGCTTAAAACTTTGGTAATAAAAGAGACCTTAAAAGTCAAGTCTCTCTCTCTCTCTCTCTCTCTCCTTGGCCTCCCCCCCCCCCTTGTTCTCTCTCTCTCAGACAGTAGGGAGGAGTGTGTGTTAGGGAGTCTTCCTCTCCCCAGCTATAAGATTTTCCTCTGCTCTCCAGGAGAGTGTAAGAACAGGAAGTATGCTTTTAAGGTATGTGTGTGTGTGTAGGTGTGTAAGTATGTAGGTGTGTGTGTGTGTGTGTGTGTAGGTGTGTATGTGTGTAAGTGTGTGTGTGTGTGTGTGTGTGTGTGTGTGTATGTAGGTATGTAGGTGTGCATGTGTGTGTAGGTATGTGTGTGTGTAAGTATGTAGGTGTGTAAGTATGTAGGTGTGTGTGTGTGTGTGTGTAGGTGTGTATGTGTGTAAGTGTGTGTGTGTGTGTGTATGTAGGTATGTGTGTGTGTAAGTATGTAGGTGTGCATGTATGTAGGTGTGTGTGTGTGTGTGTGTGTAGGTGTGTATGTGTGTAAGTGTGTGTGTGTGTGTGTGTGTATGTAGGTATGTAGGTGTGCATGTGTGTGTAGGTATGTGTGTGTGTAAGTATGTAGGTGTGCATGTATGTAGGTGTGTGTGTATATGTGTGTATGTGGACAAGCATTAATAAATACCAGTGCCAAAAATCTGTATAGAATTTTTTTTTTTTTAAATAATTACACTGCATTTGCTTAACTGTGTGTGTGTGTGTGTGTGTGTGTGTGTGTGTAGGTGGTTCATCAGGGAATGCGATCATATTTGCTCAGTGCTGATACTCAGGAGGACATGCTGGGTTGGGTCAGAGCTCTCCGCCAGTCAGCATGCATGGAGAATGATGACCTTATCAGCAGGTGCATCACTGACCACTGACCACTTATATCATAGCAATTACAGCTAATGAACAAATTTTAAAAAACTTTTAAATTTAAAAACAAATGTGAACAGACACACACCACGTTTAGGTTAAATCTTTAAAAAAATGCTATCTCTGGTAGACGCTGCTCCAGCTATCACGACTTCTCTCAGCTAGGGGGCAGCACTGAGTCAGTGAACCCTCTGCATGTGTACAAGATCCAGAACAAACCCTGTCTCACTGCAGGGGGTGTGGACATGGGGGGGGAGAGGGGCAGACACCGGCCTTCACACAGGTGACACCTTTAGAGATGATGTACATTACTCTCATTACATTTCACTGCTCATAACTGTTTCTCTCTCTCTCTCTGTTTGTCTCTCTGTCTCTCTCTCTGTATCTCTGTCTCTCTCTCTCTCTGTCTGTGTCTCTCTCTGTGTCTCTGTCTGTCTCTCTCTCTCTCAGCATGCGTGGTGGAGAAGTGAGTGTGGCGTGTGGAGTGTGTGAGGGCGGTTGGCGTTTTGCCAATCTTTCAGCACTAAAGTGCATTTTTTCCTGGTTAATATCTTGGAATATTTATATACTTTGTGTGTGTGAAAAACAAGTGTGTGTGTGAGCGAGTGTGTGCGCATGTGTGCGGGTGTGTGTGAGTAGTGTGTCGGTGAAACATGGTTATGGCGGATCTGAACACAAGGCTATGTGAGAGTCTGACTTGCCGGCACAGTGTCCGTGTTGTGTGTCCGGCACGGTGTCCGTGTCGTGTGTCCGGCACGGTGTCCGTGTTGTGTGTCCATGTTGTGTGTCCGTGTTGTGTGTCCAGCATGGTGTCCGTGTTGTGTGTCCGGCGAGTGTAGAGGAATGTTGTCTAGCAGTTGGTAACGTGGTGGGACATGAGAACATTGTCTCTGCCTCCAGAATGAACAGTGCCATTGTGGTGTTATGTTGTCCAATGTCCCTCCTTTTATTTCTGATGAGGCTATATGTAAAGAGCTGTCTCGATACGGGCGAATTGTTTCCCCCATTAAGAAAATCCCCCTTGGTTCTAAGTCCCCACTGGTGATACACTTGGTTTCTTTTAGCAGAATGGTGTTTATGGTTTTTAAAGAAGGTTTGGAGGAGGGCTTTGATTATAAAATATTTGTTTCTTCTGATGCTTACATTAAGTATTTTTGGTAAAACAGGCCATCTTCTTTGGGCCTGCCCTTAGAGGCAGAGTGACCCCAGTGTTTCTAAGCAACCAGGGCAGGACGCAGCTGAGTCGGGTCGTTCCCCCTGCGGCTACAGTTCGCCCGACAGCTGAGGGCCCCGGAGCTGCTGCTGTACCAGACCCAAAGGAGAGTGAATCCCAAGCCCAGCCTGCAGCCCAGAAGCCCACTGGAGCGATGCCAGCCCCGGAAAAGCCAAGAAGAGCTCAGTGGGTTCTGGAGCAGTGCTGGAGCTGCCTACGCTGGCAGAGGCAGGCACGGAGGTGCAGAGCGACCGCTCGGAAACACCGGACACTACACCAGTGCAGGGGGACAGGGGAGGCGTGGACATGGTGGATGAGCCGGTTTTTAAAGTTGTGAATAAAAGGAAAAAACAACGTAAGGGACAACGAAAGAAACAGTTATAGAAAGAGACAAAGGTGGAGGAACGAGGATCGGACAGTGACGACTGCATGTCAGACTCGGTTTTAACCTTCGATTATCAAGAGGAACAGATTAATTTCGTGTACAGTGCAAAGGACATTAAAGAGTTTTTAAGGAACACCAAACGGCAGTTTTTCCCTGACCGTAAATAGTTTATTCATGAAGTTAGCTTAGGGTTCTTTAGAAGGAGCTTTTGTTGATATAGAAATTTTCTGTCTGAAGAATCTAATAACGAGGATGAACAAGAAAAACTCTGATGATGACTGATGTGTGGTGTTTTTTATTTTAGAGTGTTTTTTTACTCTCTGTTTAGTTTTATTTATTTTAATAATTGGAATTAACATTGCATTTAAATATTAATGGAACAGGAGAGCAGAATAAGAGAGCTAAGCTGTATGGTCTTTTAAAGCAGATGCACATTGACGTTGCCATGCTGCAGGAAACCCACAGTGATCTCAGCAATGCTGCTGATTGGGTGAAGGAGTGGGATGGGTTGGTGATTTTAAGCCACAACTCAACACTCACAGTTTTATTCCCTGTTCTTATTCAGTTGAGAAGATTTTAAATTGGAGGCTTTTAAAAGTGAAAACTTTATGAGAATGAGGTTTTAGTTTTTATCTGTGTGTACACTCCCACCAGTGCAGTGGAGAGGATGATGTTTTTAGACACACTGAACAATGTCATTGCTGACTGCAACACTGCAGAGATTTTAATTCTGGGTGGAGATTTTAACTGTACTACAGATATTTTAGATCAGAACCACACAGAACCTCATGTGGCTTCCCGTAAGCGTCTGTGGGAGATGATGGACGCCCATGAGCTAAGTGACATATGGAGAACTTTTAATAAGAAAAAGAGACAGTACACGTGGGCCCATGCTATAGATAACACACTCTCCCTGGTGAGATTAGACCGCTTTTATGGTTTTAAACACCAGCTAACATTTTTTATTGTTCCAGTAGGTATCTCTGATCATAGCGTGGTACAGTGTACTATCACTAAAGAGAAGGTTAAACCTAGGAGTGCCTACTGGCATTTTAACACAGCACCATTAGCAGATGCTAATTTTAGAGAGTCTTTTATTTATTTATGGGATTGTTTTAAGTCTGAGAAGGCAGCTTTTAACTCTTTACAGAGTGATGGGATTTTACCAAAACACAGATCAAAGTATTTTGTCAACAGTACACTCTCACTCTCTGGTCCGCTCAGAAGTGTGACCAAAATGGATGCTCCTTCTAAGTTCCTTTTCAGTTTAGAGCAAAATAATGGACAAAAAAGATTTATACATGCTGTGCGAACAGAATCAGGGGATCTCTTGTCAAAACCCACTGAAATTCTACTTTCGAGCTTCTACTCGAAACTGTACAGCAGTGAGAGGTCAGGGGCGTAAATGTTGGAGGAGAAATTTCTGAAAGACCTGCCGAAGCTCTCAGAGCAAGCGGCCAGGGAGCTGGACGGAGAATTGACACTGGCAGAGCTCCACAAAGCTCTCCAAGGTATGGAGAACGGACAGACGCCAGGTATAGATGGTCTCCCTGTTGAATTCTACAAGGCTTTCTGAGCAGTTTTATTTCTTTACATATTAGCAATTGAACCTCTTTTAAATAGACTGAGAAGTCATCTTTCTGGTTTTAACATTCCACACACCAATACCTCTATCTGTCTGTCAGCATATGCAGATGACCTGGTAGTAATGATAAACTCACAGAAAGATGTGAATGTTTTAACTGACATTTTAAATGACTTTCAGGTTTTATCTTCTGCAAAAGTCAACTGGACCAAAAGTGAAGCCATTTTTGTTGGGGAGTGGGGAGGAGGGCAGCCTTCACTACCAGGGGGTCTAGTGTGGAAAAAAGGTGGTTTTAAATACTTGGGTGTCTACCTGGGGAATAATGAGATTTAAATAAAAACTGGGAAGGCACTGTAGAACATTCAAATTCAAATGTTATTAGTCACATACATAATGGTACACAGTATGATGTGCAGTGAAATGCTTACACAACTGTTTTGACTCTTGAAAAAGAAAAAGGAAAAGGAATAAGGACAGAACAAAGACAAGGATAAAATAAAAAAAAATACGAAATATAAAATATAAGAATACGAATTATACTAAAAATACGAAATATAAAATATAAAAACAACAAGTTCACAGTAGGTAAAAAATAAAACAGAATAAAAATACAATAAAATATAATAAATATAAATAAAGTAAGGTATGGTATATATGTATATAAAATATGTATATAAAATAGAATATGTATATAGGAAGTGTAAAATACAACAACTGTGTTATGCAAAATTATATAAAATTATATAAAGTGAATAGTGTGTAGTGCAATAGTGTCCAAGGTGCAGACAGTGACATGTGAAGGGTAGACTGAGCAGGTGGAAATGGCTGGTCCCAAGGATGTCCTACAGGGGGCAACTTCGCACAGCCATTAAAGAGTAGTGGACCAACATTCCACAGGCCACAATCAACAACCTGATCAACTCTGTGAAGGAGATGTGTTGCACTGCGTGAGGAAAATGGTGGTCACATCAGATACTGACTAGTTTTCAGACCCCCCCCCCCCCAATACAGCAAAACTGCACATTTTAGAGTGGCCTTTTATTGTGGCCAGCCTAAGGCACACCTGATATGCCACACCTGTGAGGTGGATGAATTATCTCAGCAAAGGAGAAGTGCTCACTAACAGATTTAGACAGATTTGTGAACAATATTTGAGAGAAATAGGCCTTTTGTGTACATAGAAAAAGTCTTAGATCTTTGAGTTCAGCTCATGAAAAATGGGGGCAAAAACAAAAGTGTTGCGTTTATAATTTTGTTCAGTATATGTATAATGTGACTTCGAAAGACTAATCAGAGACTTCATCAATTCTTCCCTACCTGACACCCTGGACCCTCTACAGTTCGCAAACTGTCCCAACCGCTCTACTGAGGACACCACTGCACACCTCCATCACACAGCCCTGAGTCATCTGGACAGCAAGAAGGGGAATTATGTCAAAATGCTGTTTGTTGACTAGAGTTCAGCGTTAAACACCATAATTCCCTCCATACTCACCATTAAGTTGGAGATCCTGGGCCTTAGCCCATCCTTGTGTCGATGGATCTCCAACTTTCTGCAAGACAGACCACAGGCAGTATGGTTGGGCAACCATGTCTCACCCTCACTCACCCTCAGCACTGGAGCCCCCCAGGGTTGTGTTCTGAGCCCCGTGCTGTTCTCACTGTACACCTTTGACTGTGTGGCCACTTCCAGCTACACCAATATCGTTAAGTTTGCAGACGATACTGTGGTAGTGGGCCTGATCTCCAATAACGACGAGACAGCCTACCTAGAGGAGATTAGAAACCTGGAGACATGGTGCCAGGTCAACAATCTCCTCCTGGACATCAGCAAGACTAAGGAGCTGATACTGGACTTCAGCACCAAGCAGGAATTACCAGCCCCTCACTATCAACAGGACCCCAGTGGAGAGAGTGGACAGTTTCCGGTACCTAGATGTTTACATCACGCAGGACCTGACATGGTCCTCTCACGTTAACACCCTGGTGAAGAAGGCCTGGCAGCATCTCTATCATCTTAGATGCCTAATGGACTTTAAACTGCCCTCAAAGGTGCTAAAGACATTCTACACCTGCACCATTGAGAGCATCCTGGTGGGAAGTATCACAGTCTGGTTTGGAAACAGCACCAAACAGGACAGTCAAGCTTTCCAGAGGGTGGTGCAATCAGCCGAGCATACCATCCACACCAAGCTTCCTGATCTGGACACTATATACAGCAAGCGGTGCTGGACCAAGGCCAGGAAGATAATGAAGGACATTAGCCATCCCAACAATGGACTCTTCTCTCTGTTGAGGTCAGGGAAATGTTTCCGTTCCTTGAAGGCAAACGCATAGAGAATGAGGAGGAGCTTCTTCCCGCAGGCCATTCGGGCCCTTAACCAGAACACCTAGAACCTGGACCTTCTGGACTTACCCCCACACATGAGCATTACATTCTACTTCAGCTGATTGTCGCACATGCAATAATTGCACTACTCTGCATACTCTGCACTATTCTGCATCTTTGTGTGCACACTGCACCGTCACTTTACTCCCTGATATTCCTGTTCAATTGGACTTTTATATTTGCCTTATATATAGGAATACAAATGTAGGACAGCCATAAAAAGCATTTCACTACATGTACTGTGTATGATTTTGCATGTGATAAATAAAATTTGAATTTGACTTGTTTAAATAAAGGACTGTAAAAAAGTCTTTGTCTGTCTCTCTGTCTCTCTCTCTCTCTCTCTCTCTATCTTCATGTCTCTTTCTCTTTATTTGTAGTTATGACACTCGAACTCGGTCTCTGAGTTTGGACCGCACAGGTGAAGATCACTTCCGATGTCATGGGTCAGGACCATTGACCCCCAGATGTCAATATGAGTCACAATCACACAGCCCAGTGGGCAGAGTTGACCTACGACCTCAGGTAAGTACATCTGCACGCATTAACCCTACACTTAAACAGGTGGTCTGGCCAGGAGAAGCTTCCTGTCTGTCTCTCCTTCCCCCAGTCTGTCAGCCTCTTTACCCACAAGGCTGTGTGTGTGTGTGTGTGTGCTAAAGTAGACTATATTATGTATATCTTTCCATCTTTCTTATTTTTCTCATTCTACACACTACTCACCTGTACATAAAACAGAAGGCAAGGTACACACTGTACACACACTACACACACGCTATACAATTCAATTCAATTCCATTTTATTTGTATAGCGCTTTTAACAAAGAGCATTGTCTCAAAGCAGCTTTACATAAGAAACAACATAAGAAAACAACAAACATATAAACAGACAGACAGACAGACAGACAGTCCTAGATGTTATCCCAAGTGAGCAAGCCTGAGGTGACTGAGGCAACTGTGGCAAAGAAAAACTCCCTTAGATGGTATGAGGAAGAAACCTTGAGAGGAACCAGACTCAAAAGGGAACCCATCCTCATTTGGGTGACAGCGGAGAGTATGATTATATTCTGCATTTGTGTGATGCCAATACAGCATGTGTAGAATATTATGCAAATTAATAAGGAAGTTCTTGTCATCCACATAGGGTTGGTAGAGCTGCTTTGAATACCCCAATCCTCACGAAGCAGAACCCGGCTGGAGCTGGTCCATCTCCAGATGCCACTGGAGCCGGCACAGTCTCTGTATGCCTCGGGATGGGTAGAAGAAGGGAAACAATGGAACAGAATTAGCATAGCTGCCGTTCATAATATTAGCAGCACTAGATGATAATGTGCATTTAATCAGATGTACTGGAGCACAAGGTTATGGGATGTGTTAGATGTTTGCCAGGATAAAGAGATAAGTCTTTAATCTACATTTAAACTGGGAGACTGTGTCTGAGCCCTGAACATTGTCAGGAAGACTATTCCAAAGTTTAGGAGCTAAATACAAAAACGCTCTACCCCCTTTTGTGGACTTTGATATTCTGGGAACTACCAGAAGTCCAGAGTTTTGCGATCTTAAAGAGCGTGGTGGATTGTAACGTGTTAGAAAACTGGTCAGATACGTTGGAGCTAAACCATTTAGAGCCTTGAATGTAAGTAGTGCTAATTTATAATCAATTCTAAGTTTAACAGGTAGCCAGTGCAGGGATGATAATATGAAACCTGGCTTGAGGGATGATTATATGATCATATTTTCTTGATCTGGTAAGAACTCTGGCGGCTGCATTCTGGACTAACTGTAGCTTGTTTATTGAAGATGCAGGACAAACACCTAGTAATGCATTACAGTAGTCCAGTCTGGAGGTCAGGAATGCATGAACTAGCTTTTCTGCATCAGATACAGATAAAATGTTCCTAAGCTTGGCAATATTTCTAAGATGGAAGAAGGCTGTTTTTGTGATATTGGAAATATGATTTTTAAAGGATAAGTTTGCTGTCTAATATTACACCCAGGTCTTTCACTGTTGAGCTAGTAGTAACAGTGCATCCTTCTAAATACAAGCTGAATTGCGAGAGCTTCTGTGTACTGGTTTTTGGACCAATAAGTAATATCTCTGTCTTATCAGAATTTAATAATAGGAAATTATCGGTCATCCAATCTCCAATATCTTTAAAACATTCAGTTAGTCTAGACAATTAGAAACTAATCCCATGCCTTCTAATGATGTCACCCAATGGAAGCATATATACCGAGAAAAGCAGAGGTCCTAAAACTGACCCTTGTGGGACCCCGTATTTCACTGGCACTACACTGGACAGTTCTCCATTTAAATCTACAAAGTGGTATGGATCAGACAGGTAGGATCTAAACCTTTTTAATGCCTGTCCCTGCATACCTGTGTGATTTTGTAAGTGATCTACAAGAATGTTATGATCTATAGTGTGGAATGCAGCACTAAGATCAAGCAGGACTAAAATGGAGATGCAGCCTTGGTCCGAAGCTAAAAACAAGTCATTTGTGATTTTAACTAGTGCAGTTTCTGTACTATGATGGGGCCTGAAACCTGACTGAAATTCTTCAAGGATATTGTTTTCCTGTAGGAAGGAGCATACTTGAGCTGACACCACTGTCGGAACTCAGAGCCCCCTCCGAGTGGATATATCACAGGGTGGAATTTTAGATTGTGTCAGTTTCTATTTTGTCCATAATCTTACCCAATGAGCTCAATTAACTATCAAATACCTAGCCAAAATAATGGAGTTCTCAGTCAGCAGATGAGAAGAAGCAGGTTTCTTTATTCAGACATGCAGTCAATAACATGCATTTCTGAAGAGAGCAGCTGGTCTGAAAAACCCTGAGAAATTCCCCTCTACTTATACCGCAGGTGCCCCATGGCGCCCCCTTGTCTCTAATTTGAATATTTCCGAAATATTTTGAATATTTTACGTTATATTTTACATACGGGTCGTTTTGACCGCACACACTGGTCCCCACAGATTATCTTGGCCTCGCTTGCTGCCTTCCACAACGATGTTTAAGTACCCTGATCTCTTCTTTTACGTTATTTTGACATTTCCTTATCTGCTTGATCCAGGTTAGATGGTTAGATGCGCTGCTATGTTTAAGTAAGACTTGCAATTTTTTTTCTGTCTCATATCCTCCCCGCTTCATCGCTGGCATTCCAATGCTGTTGTTTACCATAGACTAGATCACACTGCCCTAACAGTCTTGGTGCCTGCAAAGCTTTATTTAAGATTACATAGTCACACGATATGCACCTCACTCAGCTGTAACTTCTAATGTTTTCTCTTTTTCTATGTCCAGTCTCAGTGTGGATATTATACTAGCATGCTAATATTAATGGTTCTGCATGATTATTATAAAGGTTATACTTGATTGTTATAGACTAATCAAAGCAAGCCAGCTATTTAATCAATAGCTAAATAATTTTGATAGATAGATACTACTTTTAGGCAGAATATTGCTAAATTAAAGCTAAGTATATTACTTTTAGGCCAATTCAAAGCTACTGTAGGTATATAATTCTAAGATAGGTATATAATTTCTCTCTGACACCACTTTTTGTAGTATTTTAGATATAAACAGAAGGTTTGAAACCGGTCTGTAATTTGATCATTCATTAGGGTCTAGTTTAGGTTTTTAAGAAGAGGCTTAATAACTGCTAACTTGAGAGGTTTTGGGACATGACCTAGATATAACAAGGAGTTAATAATATTGAGAAGAAGCTCTCCAGCTGCATGTATCACTTCTTTCAGCAATCTAGTTGGTATTGGATCTAACAAACATTGTAGCTCTAGATGTGGAGCTTTAGGCTGGACTGGAAATTCATAAAGTCCTCACTACTAAACTGTGATGGAATACTCTCTCCAGAAATCTGATGCTTTGTTAGTCTAGCCACTGTACTAAATAAGAATCTGGGATTGTTTTGATTTATTTCTATCAGTTTGCTCAGATGCTCAGCCCTAGCAGCTTTTAGAGCCTGTCTATAGCTGGACAGACTGTCTTTAAACGCAATTCTAAAAACTTCTAATTTGGTTTTTCTCCACTTTCGCTCGAGGTCACGGGTTGCTCTCTTGAGGGCGTGAGTATGACTATTGTACCGTGGTGCAGGTGTTTTATCTCTGACCTTTTTTAGTCGGATGGGGGCAACAGTGTCCGGTGTGCTGGTGAAAATAGTGCTTATGCTGTTAGTTACTTCATCTAAATCATCTACATTTAGGGGTCTAGCAAGAAGTTGAGACAGATCTGGCAGATTGCTTGTAAATCTGTCTTTAGTGGTCGGAATAATAGTTCTGCCAAATTGATAACGTGGAGAGACGTGTCTAATATGTTCTACAGGTAGAGCGTACACTAAGAGGTGATGGTCTGTGATGTCATCGCTTTGAGGTAGAACGGCTATATCTGTAACATCGGTCCCATGTGATATAACTAAGTCTAGTGTATGATTAAAACGGAGTCCTAACGCATCGTTAGCATTGTCTACATGAATGTTAACGTCTCCTACAATTAACACTTTGTCAAAACTGAACAAAAGATCTGACAGTAAATGTGCAAACTCTTTAAGAAAATCACCGTAGGGCCCCGGGCATCTGTACACGGTGGCCAGAGCAAGATACAGTAGGGATTTTTTTTTATGCATGTCAGTGAGTGCAACATTAAGGATAAGCACTTCAATTGAGCTAAACCTTGGTCTTGTTTTCTGAGTAACGGTAAGAGAATTGTTATAGATAGTTGGAACACCACCTCCACCACCAGTCTGATGGGGCTCATGCTTATAGGAATATCCCGAAAGAGTAGACTCATTTAGGCCAATGTGGTCATTTGGTCTAAGCCAGGTTTCAATAAGATAGAGTGCGTCGAAACTATAATCTGAGATCATTTCATTAACAATAATTGTTTTCGGTGCAAGGGATCTAATGTTGAGAAGCCCAAACTTAACACTACACACACACTGTACACACACTGTACATACACTACACACACACTATATACACACTATATACACTATATAGTATATATATATATACTAAGACACTACACACACTATTCACACTATACACACACCCACTATTCACAAACTATATGCACACACTGTATACACACTTTACGCACACGATTCACACTACACACACTATAAACAACTAACGGGCCATGCATTTCACACCTAGGCCTTCACTGGTGTTCTTCCTGAATTAATCCACCGCTATACCATCATTATGACGCCATGGCAATAGATGCTAATCAACTGTTAAATAGCAAAGTAAAAAAGAAATTAGGCTACAGTATTTCACAGCTCACAAGAAATAGTCAATTTTATTACAGTCCACCTTGAAAATGTATTTGTAAGGATGTCTGCGACCAAACCGATTTCTTCTCCTCTGTCAGCCATTGTGAGTTAAAATATATATATTTTATTTAGTTTGTGCAGTTCGCTGCCTCTGACTACTCCAATTATCCAATCAAAGGACAGGAAATTGCTGACAGAATCGTATGCCTGCTAGATGGCCCCAGTGATGCCAGTTCGAAATCTGATTGGTTAATGGAACAATTTCATTGCCACTTATTTTAAGCTCCGAGTGCCTGCACTATTGATTCTGAAGGCCTTATTCAGATCACTGCTGTTTAGGCCAGCAGAGGAGCCCTTGCTGGCCCTGACGGCCCACCACTGCTATGCACACACTATGCACACAATATACACACACTATATACACATTATACACACACTATACACACACTACATACACACTACATACACACTACACACACACACTATAAACACACTATACACACACACTATAAACACACTTCTTCTTCTTTCGGCTCTTCCCTTCAGGGGTCTCCACAGCGAATCATCTCTCTCCACCTATCCCTATCTTCTGCATCCTCAACACTTGCACCCACTAGCTTCATATCCTCATTTATTACATCCATATTCCTCCTCTTTGGCCTTCCTTTTTGCCTCCTTTCTGGCAGCTCCATGTCCAACATTCTCCTACCAATATACTCACTCTCCCTCCTCTGGACATGTCCAAACCATCTTAATCTCTCGTCCCTAACTTTGTCCCCCAAACATCTAACATGAGCTGTCCCTCTGATGTACTCGTTCCTAATCCTGTCCAACCGTCTCACTCCCAAAGAGAACCTCAACATCTTCAGCTCTGCTACCTCCAGCTCTGACTCCTGTCTCTGTCTCAGTGACACTGCCTCTAAACCATACAGCATGGCCGGTCTCACCACTGTCTTGTACACCTTTCCCTTGATTATCGCTGATATTTTTCTATCACACAGAATTCCCGACACCTTTCTCCACCCATTCCAACCTGCCTGCACTCGCTTCTTTACCTCTTTCCCACACTCTCCATTACTCTGGACTGTTGACCCCAAGTACTTAAACTCCTGTACCTTCTTCACCTCTTCACCCTGTAATCTTACTGTTCCACTTCCCTCCCTGTCATTCACACACATGTACTCAGTCTTACTACCACTGACTTTCATTCCTCTTCTCTCCAGCACAAACCTCCACCTCTCCAGGTTTTCCTCCACCTGCTCCCTGCTCTCACTACAGATCACAATGTCATCTGCAAACATCATTGTCCAAGGAGACTCCTGTCTGACCTCCTCTGACAACTGGTCCATCACCATAGCAAACAGGAAGGGGCTCAGAGCTGATCCCTGATGCAGTCCCACCTCCACTCTGAACTCCTCTGTCTGACCTACAGCACACCTCACCACTGTCCTGCTCCTCTCATACATGTCCTGCACCACTCTGACATACTTCTCTGCTACTCCTGACTTCCTCATACAGTACCACAGCTCTTCTCTTGGCACCCTGTCATACGCTTTCTCCAAGTCTACAAACACACAGTGCAGCTCTCTCTGACCATCCCTATACTTCTCCATCAACATTCTCAGAGCAAAAATTGCATCTGTTGTGCTCTTTCTGGGCATGAAGCCATACTGCTGCTCACAAATTTCCACTACCTTCCTTAACCTAGCTTCCACTACTCTTTCCCAGAGCTTCATTGTATGGCTCATCAACTTTATCCCCCTATAGTTGCTGCAACTCTGCACGTCACCCTTATTCTTAAAGAACAGCACTAATACACTTCTTCTCCATTCCTCAGGCATCTTCTCACTCTCTAAAACCCTGTTAAACAGACTAGTTAAAAATTCCACTGCCGCCTCTCCTAGACACTTCCAGACCTCCACCAGGATGTCATCAGGACCAACTGCCTTTCCACTTTTCATCCTCTTCAAAGCCTTCCTGACTTCATCCTTTCTAATCTTATCTACTTCCTGTTCCACAGAGTTCACCCCTTCTACTCTTTTTTCCCTCTCATTTTCCTCATTCATCAGCTCTTCAAAGTTCTCCTTCCATCTCCTCTGTACACTCTCCTCACTTGTGAGCACCTTTCCATCTCGATCCCTCTGCCTAGCTAACCTGTACAAATCCTTCTTTCTTTCTCTAGTGTCTAATCTAGTGTACACCTCGTCATACGCCTTGTGCTTGGCCTTAGACCCCTCCCTCTTCACTCTGCGCTGTAACTCCTTGTATTCCTGTCTGTTCTCTTCAGTTCTGTCCATGTCCCACTTCTTCTTGGCTAACGTCTTCCTCTGAATACTATCCTGAACTTCCTCATTCCACCACCAAGTCTCCTTATCTTCTTTCCTCCTTCCAGATGACACACCCAGCACCTTTCTTCCTGTCTCCCTGATCACTTCTGCTGTAGTTTCTCAGTCATCTGGCAGCACTACCTGACCACCCAGAGCCTGCCTCAACTTCTGTCTAAATTCCTCACAACATTCCTCCTTTTTCAGCTTCTATCTCTATCTTTGACCTCTTCTTACAGACCATCAAAGTCATCCTACACACCACCATCCTGTACTGTCTGGCTACACTCTCTCCCACTACCACTTTACAGTCACTAATCTCTTTCAGATTGCCTCTTCTACATAGGATGTAGTCTACCTGTGTGCTCCTACCTCCACTCTTGTAAGTCACTCTATGCTCCTCCCTCTTCTGAAAATAAGTGTTAACCACAGTCATGTCCATTCTCTTAGCAAAGTCCACTACCATCTGTCCTTCAAGGTTCCTTTCCTTAACTCCAAACTTGCCCATCACCTCCTCATCACCTGTGTTCCCCTCACCAACATGTCCATTAAAATCTGCTCCTATCACCACTCTCTCCCCCGTGGGAATACTCTCTATCACCTCATCTAATTCACTCCAGAATCTCTCTTTCTCCTCTAACTCACAACCTACCTGTGGGGCATAACCACTAACAACATTCAACATCACCCCTTCAACCTCTAACTTCAGACTCATCACCCTGTCTGACACTCTCATCACCTCCAGAACATTCCTCACAAACTCCTCCTTCAGGACCACACCTACCCCATTTCTCTTACTATCCACCCCATAATAAAACAGCTTGAATCCTGCTCCTATACTACGAGCCTTGCTCCCCTTCCCCCTGGTCTCCTGTACACACAGTATATCCACCTTCCTTCTCTCCATCATATCAGCCAGCTCTCTACCTTTCTCTGTCATAGTACCAACATTCAGAGTTCCTATTCTCAGTCCTACACTCTTACCTTTCCTCTGCTCTCTCTGTCTGCACACTCTCCTCCCTCCTCTACTTCTTTGACCAACAGTAGCCCAATTTCCACCAGCGCCCTGTAGGTTAACCTGGGCCTCGACCAATCCAGTATGAATTTCAGAATCTGACGATTCGCATGGTTAAATTTGGCAATATTTTACTCCTGATGTCCTTCCTGATGCAACCCTCTCTATTTATCTGGGCTTGGGACCGGCACAGAAGTCACTGGACTGTGATCCCATGGCTAGATCACACACTATACTCATACTATAAACACACTATACACACAATGATCTTGAAATTGGTGATTTAAGTTTTTCAGATCATAAACCTCTGATGTTCACCTGTTCTATTTTAGATCAGGTTGCCTATTATTTGGTCACATATGTTTAGCTCTACCTTTAGTGAGGATTTTGATGAGGCATGTAAGTTGGGTTTTCTTGACTGTACCTTTAATAATTTAGATGCTGAACAGTAGCTTACTTTATTTAATCCTACTTGTTCTAAAATTTTAAACTCTTTTGCTCCATTTCGGAGTAAGCAGCCTAAAGTTAAGGCAGAGCCATGGTTAAATACTGATACATGGGCTCTGAGACAAGTATGCCGGCACGCAGAACGTAAATGGAAAAAAGATAAGCTGTGAAGGAGGCTAAATAAAAATATTTCTCTGACATCTTAGCTAGAGATTATTTTATTCTTCACAATTAACTCTGTTATAAACACTTTTATTGATCTGCATTTTGATGACCCAGTTATTGCCTGCAAATGTTTTTTAAGGTACTTTACAAACAAAATACATGACATTAGACAGCTTATTGTCCCGATAAACTATGACCTATAGTACTATACTATAGGGGTGGGCAATATGGAAAAAACATTAGATCACGATTTTTTCTGGAAAAATCACGATTCACGATTTTATCCCGATTCTTTCTCATGTTGGTTTTAAGACTGTTTGGCAAATTACAGAGCTACAATACAGCCAAATTAATGTCTCCATATTAAAAATATAATCTTTACCATTTATGTTTTCAAGTATTTTTTAATCAAGTTAACATTAAATGCAAGTGCAACTCTGCAAATTAAGAACAGTCAACAAGACTTGCATAACAATGAGAGACTTGCCATCACAAAATGAACATTGATTTAAGAAATGTTACATTGGTAGTGGTAACAGTTGTAATAGTCAGAATAGTTTATTAGACCTAGATCCTCAGCAAAGAGGTTCAAAAATGTAAATAGCGTATTCTTACAAAGTTAAATAAAAATAGTAACTTGGTCTAGTCAAATAAATGCAAGTTCACAGACTTGTGAACTCCCAAAATAGACATTGGCTTCAAAAGGTAAAAACAAACATACAAAATGTAAACTACCTTTTGTAATCTGTTAAGATTTTTTTAAAAGTGCAACATGATTCAGAATCAAAACATTAAAATAAAGGCAAAAAAATATTTCCTGACCTGAGGCTTGTAAACTTAGCAGCTTTAGAACATATCAATTTCTAAAAGAACACAAAGTATGACTAATCACAAATTTTTAGAAAGGAAAACCAGCTGATTCACTTTATCTGGCTTGAGAGTTGCCCTTTGGCAGGTGACAATGTTGCCACCAGTGCTGAAGGCTCTTTCTGAGGGAGCACTTGTTGCTGGAATGCATAAATACTTTCTAGCAAGTTGGCTAACTCTTGGAAAGTTTGCCTCATGGACTTTCCACCATTCCAGCGGATCCATGTCACTTTCGGCATTTGGTGTGGACAAGTAGCCCTTCAATTCCCCTTCTATTGCTTCTTTTAAAGAAAAGGAAGCTGATGTTGTGGCTGCAGATGCACTTACAATACCTGAGGCTTTCAAAAAGCTGGCAAGTGATCTCTTTGCTTTCTTGGGTGGTGTCTGATCTTCATCAGGGTTTTGTGATGTGGAGGTTGAAGTACTAGAGGTAGGCTACTGATTTGATGATGCTGGATTCTGTATGGTCAGCAAAGACTCCAGCTCAGACACAGCTCTGGTTTGTATTCCCTCAATCTTGTCTTTGTCTATGTATTGTGTTTTGAACCTGGGATCGACAAGTGAAGCCATATCCAGCAGGTCATCAGTGGTGGGGTCCTGATATTTGTCAGTGAGGTATTCAAGAATGGTAGTCTTCATTGTTTTTGTTAGTTCAGTATACTCATCATTCAGGCTCAAAATGTTGTCTTTCAACAAGTGAAGCACTGGCTTTACATAAGATACACTCACATAGTCCTCACCTGAGAGTGCATCAGTAAAGTCTCTCAGAGGACTCAGAGCCTTTTTCATAGATTCCATCACGTCAACATCCTGCCATGATGGGACTAAATGCCTCATCTTCCTGTCTGCCTTTAGGACCTGAGAAAACGCCTTTTCCTGTTCAAGCACTCTCTCAATCATGTTGAGTCTCAACCCCATCGTGTTGGAGACTCAGTGATGGGTTTCTGCTGAGGTAGTTTTAGGTCAGTTTGAGCATTACTTAAGTCCCTCTTTTTCTTCCAGCTGAACAAGAATGTACTGATGACTTTCTTGCAGACAGATGTTACACGTTCAACACGAGGGTCTTTGGCACTTTTTTCTAACAAAAAAAGAATAATGTATTAAATTAGATTTAACCTAATGCACAATGTAAAATTTAATTTACAAATGTTTATATTATAAAATTATATAATTTTATTGAAACCGTTTAGATGTTCGCCTAAACGTTTTATTTCATATACAAAACAATTACATATAACAGTGCAATTATTATTGCAAACTAATCTCATAATTTTACCCTGTTCAATGTTCTTAATGTAATTTTTAATTTATTATTTACAAACATTTATTATGAACGGAATAAAGCTGTGGAATGGCATCTTTCCAGCGCTTGCTCGTTCTGTCATACAGAGTTCCTTTCTCAAATGCTTCTTTCGTTAGAGTTGCTTGTTTAAACCTTGTAATTTCTGGCTGCTTGGTTGTACCTGCTGATGTACTCACATGGAGTCCCTTTATAATTTGACTGTCGGCATATTCTTTCGGATGCTTTCTTTTAAGGTGGTTAAAAAGGTTCGTTGTGTTGCCATCCGACGTGCGAATATTATCATTGCAACATTTGCAAATAACTGTGGTTTGCACTGTGTCTGTTGGGGAAAAACCAAACCATTTCCATAACACTGATGTTGAGTTTTTTTTAGGGACCAACTCCTCTGTGTTTTCCTCCATTGTCACTGAGTGCGTCGCTTAATCTCACTGAATTTACGAGCAACGCATACGAGCTTTTTAACCTGGCGCCATCTAGCACGGGGATGTACACGAAATCAGTAGAACTACAATGGATATAACGTGCACCATATAGGACGATACAACGATTTTTTTGGAAAAGTGGATCTTGCAGTCATTTTAATCGTCCGCGATCAAATATCATCATATCGCACACCCCTACTATACTATCTTTGCCGGTCTGTACCTCATCTTGATAGACTTTCTGTATGAACTGGTTATGAAGTTAAAATTAACCACATCTGTAACTGACATTATGCAGGTGTGCCAATTTATTCAGGTTTTTGATGTTGTTGGGCCCTGTATCTTGGCAATAATAAATAAGAGTCTTTCTGTCGGATTTGTTCCAGAACATTTTAAGCATGCTACTATTATACCGCTGTTGAAGTAATCTAACCTTGATGTGACAGTTCTGTAAAATCTATAAATTATCTCTAAAATCATTGAGAAGGTAGTTTCTATCCAATTATTACATTTTTTAGAGTCAAATGGAGTTTTTGAATCTTTTCTATACACACTATTGATTGATTAACTCGGTTGATTCTGGGAACTCAGTAATACTTTTGCTGTTGGATTCGAGTGTGGCCTTTGATACAGTCGATCATGACATTCTTATTTCTCGCATCTTGAATGCTGTGCAGGTATCAAAGGTCATGCACTGAACTGGCTCAAATCTTATTTGAACAATAGAACCTTTTCGGTTTATATAAATGGATGTTTATCCTCCAAAGCACATCTGACCTATGCGGTTCCCCAACGCTCAATTCTTGCCCCCATTCTGTTTTCTTTATGTATGCTCACTTTGGGCTCAATTTTTAGAAAACACTGAGTATTTTTTTCATTTTTATGATGACACTCAAATATATGTGCCCATCAAGCCAAATGACAATGCCGGTCTATCTGCTTTAACTGCCCGTTTGTCAGACATTAAGGCTTGGATGCCCAAATATTTCCTGAACTTAAACGAGAGTAGGACTGAGGCAATTGTGTTTGGTCCGTTAGCTTTCTCTGGTAGCTTAAATCAAATGTTAGGCAGCTTAGCTGCTTATGTAAAACCATCTGTTAAAAATCTAGGGATTGTCTTTGACTCCGCCCTGTTATTTGACAAGCAGGTCAATGCAGTCGTCAAATCGTGTTTTTTCCAGGTGAGACTTCTGGCTAAAGTTTTACCTACTGAGTTCAAGAGAGCAATTCATTCATTTATATCTTCTTGTCTAGACTATTGCAATTCAGTTTATATAGGTATTGGTCACTCCTATATGAACCGCTTGCAATTAGTCCAAAATGTAGCTGCTAGACTCCTTGAGAGGAACCAGACTCAAAATGGAACCCATCCTCATTTGGGTGACAGCGGAGAGTGTGATGTGAACAATGTCCTTTCTGCATTTGTGTGTAGTCAATTGTGTGATGCCAAAACAGCATGTGTAGAATGTTGTGTAAATTAATAAGGAGATTGTTGTCGTCCACATAGGGTTGGCAGCGTTGCTTTGAATACCCCAATCCTCACAAAGCTGAACCCGGCTGGAGCCGGTCCATCTCTGGATGCCTCTGGATGGGTAGAAGAAGGGAAACAAGTGGAAAGTAATTAGCGTAGCTGCTGTTCATGATATTAGCAGCACTAGATGATAATGTGCATTTAATCAGATGTACTGGGATATAAGGGATGTATTAAATGTTTGCCAGGATAAAGAGATAAGCCTTTAGTCTATGTTTAAACTGGGAGACTGTGTCTGAGCCCCGAACACTGTCAGGAAGACTATTCCAAAGTGTATGAGCTAAATACGAAAACACTCTACCCCCTTTTGTGGACTTTGATATTCTGGGAACTACCAGAAGTGCAGAGTTTTGCGATCTTAAAGAGCGTGGTGGATTGTAACGTGTTAGGAGACTGGAGAGATAGGTGGGAGCTAAACCAATTAGAGCCTTGAACATAAGTAGTGCTAATTTCTAAGTTTAACAGGTAGCCAGTGCAGGGATGATAATATTGGGGTTATATGATCATATTTTCTTGATCTGGTAAGAACTCTGGCGGCTGCATTCTGGACTAACTGTAGGTTGTTTATTGAAGATGCAGGACAAACACCTAGTAATGCATTACAGTAGTCCAGTCTGGAGGTCAGGAATGCATGAACTAGTTTTTCTGCATCAGATACAGATAAAATGTTCCTAAGCTTGGCAATATTTCTAAGATGGAAGAAGGCTGTTTTTGTGATATTGGAAATATGATTTTCAAAGGATAAGTTTGCTGTCTAATATTACGCCCAGGTCTTTCACTGTTGAGCTAGTAGTAACAGTGCATCCTTCTAGATGCAAGCTGAATTGCGAGAGCTTCTGTGTACTGGTTTTTGGACCAATAAGTAATATCTCTGTCTTATCAGAATTTAGTAATAGAAAATTATCGATCATCCAATCTTTTATATCTTTAACACACTCAGTTAATCTAGACAATTTAGATATTTCATCTGGTTTTGATGAGATATATAACTGGGTCAAGTCATTTAGTGATTTTCATTAGTGCAGTTTCTGTACTATGATGGGGCCTGAAACCTGACTCAAATTCTTCAAGGATATTGTTTTCATGTAAGAAGGAGCATACTTGAGCTGACACCACTTTTTCTAGTATTTTAGATATAAACAGAAGGTTTGAAACCGGTCTGTAATTTGATCATTCATTAGGGTCTAGTTTAGGTTTTTTAAGAAGAGGCTTAATAACTTGAGAGGTTTAGGGACATGACCTAGATATAACAAGGAGTTAATAATATTGAGAAGAAGCTCTCCAGCTGCATGTATCACTTCTTTCAGCAATCTAGTTGGTATTGGATCTAACAAACATTGTAGCTCTAGATGTGGAGCTTTAGGCTGGACTGGAAATTCATAAAGTCCTCACTACTAAACTGTGATGGAATACTCTCTCCAGAAATCTGATGCTTTGTTAGTCTAGCCACTGTACTAAATAAGAATCTGGGATTGTTTTGGTTTATTACTATCAGTTTGCTCAGATGCTCAGCCCTAGCAGCTTTTAGAGTCTGTCTATAGTTGGACAGACTGTCTTTAAACGCAATTCTAAAAACTTCTAATTTAGTTGTTCTCCACTTTGGCTCGAGGTTACGGGTTGCTCTCTTGAGGGTGTGAGTATGATTATTGTACCATGGTGCAGGTGTTTTAACCCTGACCTTTTTTAGTCACACACACTATTCACGTGATACACACTATACACACAATACATACTATACACACACTATACACACACTATTCACATTATACACTATACACACCAGTGGCGGGCCGTGCATTTCACACCTAGGCCTTCACTGGTGTCCTTCCTGAATTAATCCACCTCTATACCATCATTATGACGCCACCATGGGTGTCGCTAGGCCATTTTCTACTCGGCCCTCCTAAAATTCTGTGATTCTCCATAAACTCTACACAAATTGGTGATCTCCTCAGTGCCCTTTAAATTTCATATGAAAACAGCAGCAGACTTTGGCTCCTCCCCGTCTTTCAGCGTGTTCTTCAATCCACAGACCGCGGAGTGTGTTTGTGTGTGTGTGAAAAAAGACATTCTTGATGCCGTATGCAGCAAACTGCAATCTCCGGAGGACGCAGCATCCGAAATGAGACGCAGTGAATATAGAAACACTGTATATGGGCGGGTCGCTGCCTCTGACTACTCCAATTATCCAATCAAAGGACGGGAAATTGCTGACGTAATCGTATGCCTGCTAGATGACCCCAGTGACACCAACTCGAAATCTGATTGGTTAATGGAACAGTTTCATCACCACTTATTTTAAGCTCCGGGCGCCTGCACTATTGATTCTGAAGGCCTTAAGGCCGGGCAACACATGATGTCAGCCACTGTCTGAAATATGATTGGATAAATACTCTTATCATAAATATACACTACTGGAAGCAGCGCAACCGAGAGAAAAGCTCTGAAATGTAGAGAATAGACTATTGGGAATAATTTAATACACATTCATGGAAAAATATATTAAATATATTAAAATGCAAGTCAGTGATTCAGATCACTGCTGTTTAGGGCAGCAGAGAAGGACTTGCTGACCCTGACGGTCCACCACTGATACACACTATACACACCATTCACAATACACACACATTCACTATACACACACACTATACACACACTATTCACTATACACACACACTATACACACACTATTCACATTATACACACACTTAACACTGCACAACACAAGCAAAGAGACACAACTTTGCCAGTAGAAGGTAATTTACCACTTCAACCACTTTTATTACAAACACATTATGCTGTATACTTTTATCATAATATCGTGTCATTTGTGTGTGTGTGTGTGTGTGTGTGTGTGCAGGAGATTCAGTCTGATCAGCTGCCCCCCTTACCCCCCTCCAGAATTACCCACAATCCTTCAGGCCCTCTGCACCACAGCACTGCCTCTGTGTGTGTGTTTCCATCCAGTATGGTACTGTTTAGTATTACACTGCATCTGTGTGTGTAGTGTTATTCATATTATATATTTACATGATAATAATAACAACAACAATAACTAGAATGCTGCATTTCCAGAAGAAAATGCGAGTGTGATTGTGAATATGTTGCTTAAACTATTGCAAGACATGCTCAAATAAAAAAAAAAAAACCCTCCTCCCTCACTCTAGCTGATGTCACACACACACACACACACACACATACACACACACACAGCAGCGGTCTGAAGTCCATGAAAAATACATTCAAAAATCCATCTAAAAAAACTATAATACTTACCAGCATGAAAACTAATAGCACACCTAAGCAGCATTTTAGCATTGGAACCATGTTTCTAGCTGTTACCGTTTAGGACCAGTAATGTTTTACATGCTTGTTTACGACATCTACAGATGCATTACAGCACATACCCGAGAAAGACCGAATTGTACGGAAACCAGGAAGTGAAGTCCGTGAAAAATGCATGTACAAATTAATATAAAATAAACTACAATACTTATCAGCATGAAAAGTAATGGCACACATAAGCATAACATGGGCAACATTTTAGCGTTGGAACCATGTTTCTAGCTATTACCATTTAGGACTAGTAACGTTTTACATGCTTGTTTACGACAGCTCCCGAAAATCTCCGAGAAAAGCCGAACTATGCTCGCTCTCCTTAAATGCCCGTGAGGAAACCGGGAAGTGAAGTCCATAACGATCGCATTTAAAATTAATATAAAATAAACTACAATACTTTTCAGCATGAAAAGTTATAGCACACATAAGAAACACATGATGAACATTTTAGCGTTGGAACCAGAATTTTAGCTATTACCGTTTAGGACTAGTAGCGCGCCCAGGAAATGGAATAATAATAATAATAATAATAATAATAAATAGTGACGATAACAAGAGTAATAATAATTGTTGATGTTTCTTGCTGTTTTGTGATGTAGTGTGAGAAAGAGATACACACCCTCTCAGCACTACAGGGAGACACAGATGTGAGTAATGAGCACACATACACACACACACACTCACACTCACACACATTAACACTTTTTGATGTCTGTGTGTTGTTAGATGGTTCTGACGTGTTTGTGTGGCTGTGATAAAGTACTACAGACTTTCTCTATTGAAATGGATCTTCTACAACATGATAAGGTAATGAAACACACACACACACACACACACACACACACACACTACACATCTGTTCCTTACATCCAGCATTTGTGTAAGTGTGTGATTATGTGTCATGGGTGTGTGTGTAGGATCATGCTGAGTTTGCCTTGGACATGTCTCGTATAGAGCTGGGCAAGGGCCAGCTAAATGAACAGCACATATCCCAGAAGGCTTTGCTGCAGGAGGAGCTAGTCACCATCAGAGCCAGAATGTGTGACATATCACGGGTATGCAACTGGGTGTGTGTGTGTGATAGAGAGAGAGATTATTTCATAGACTTTTTCCTAAATGTATTGTGTATTTTGTGTGTGTGTAGGAGATGGAGAGGGTGTGGTTGGACTACAAGAGGATGGAGAGTGAACTGTGTGTGTTTCGTTCTCACCTGCAGCACATCTGCCATTTTGGACTTCCACAGGTACTGATATTAAATCTAACCTTTAGGATGACATCATCATCTCTGATAAAAGTGTGTGTGTTTGTGTGTGTGTGTGTGTGTGTGTGAGAGAGAGAGAGAGAGAGAGAGAGAAAGAGAGAGTTAGAGAGAGAGCTTGTTTAGCAGGTGTAGTCATGTACATCAGACTAATACGAGAAAAATTAATCAAGATCTGTAACTGTGTATAAACATCAAACATCAGGACTCCACTGAAATGCAGTGGAGTTTTCAGAAATAGATAAAAACTCATTTCTGAAAGAAAAACAAATTTTTTGTACCATACACCTTTCACACAGTTCTTTAGTTTCCACATAATTAGTCCTGTGTGTGGTTAAAGTTCTATCTGATCTAGCTACATCTGATCCTGGAAGAACCCAGAGTTTGTAAGAGAAGAGAATCTGCTCACACACAGTATCATGAAGACCAAAGAACAAGCTAAACTAATCCAATGTAATATATTAATCAGGGTTTTGTTATAAAATAAACAGTCAACTACTTTAAACTTTAAACTCTCAACTAAAACTCAGTAAAGAGCAAAAAAATAGGGGATTGATTAAAAAAATCTCATTATAACACTATACTCTCATGGAACTCATGTTTATACTGTTTATATTATTTATATTGTTTATACTGTGTATACTGTTTATTTTAGTTTCTTATATATTAATAGTTATTTAATTACTTATTGATTTTAATTATTTTTCATTTTTTAACTGCTAACCCCAGTTCACTATTTTGTACCACTGTGATGATGGGCAGTGTTGGGTCAGTTAGAAAAGCTACAACAAGCTCTAATGTTTTCATATGTGCTTTAGCATCTCTCTCTCTCTCTCTCTCTCTCTCTCTCTCTCTCTCTCTCTTTCTTTCTGTCCTGCTTAGGAGCGCTCCTTGGCTCAGAAGCAGATCTGGATGATGGATGATATTCTGAGTGGTCTGAAACCCAACAGGAGACGATTTAAAGCACTGATTGCTTTACACACACCAACAAGTGAGTGACCACAACAATGCACATGACTGTGGATGCTGGTGTTATCATGGGCATGACTGTGGGGGGGGTAAGTGACTGTGGGGGACTCTGTTATTCTAAAGTGATGTTAATGAGTTCTAATTATCTGCTTTATTCTTCTCTCAGTGTTTCCACTTCTACACAACTCATCACTCCATTCAAAGGAAAGTGTGCATTACTGGGTGAGTTGTGTGTGTGTGTGTGTGTGTGTGTGATGATTTATAATTAAAGGCAGATACTTCTTTATTTGTTAAGGGGGAAGAGTTACAACCACCCGCACGTCCTCCTTTACCTCTGGAACTGGAGAACACAAATAAGAGCTCGAAGCTGAGGTCTGAGTGGGCAGAGCCGTATTACACCGTGAGTAAAGAGAGAAAAAAATGTGTTTTTCAGCCAAACTTCTACTTACTATTATTACTGTTAGCATTAATATTAATAATAATAATAGTAATAATAATTTCTGCACTTTTCTCTCACACACAGATGTTGTACAACGCTGATACAATCAACACAGACTCCATTACACACACCAACACACACCCAGCAGGTAAACACACACACACACATGCACAGACACAGACACACATGTCTTAAACTTGTCTATGTTTTACAGAATCCAAGTCAGTGTGTTTGGGGGAGGAGTCTGGTCATTTCATCCAGGTGTGAGATCATCAGAATTCAGGATAAAGAATCAACATTAATGTAAATCTATAGATCTGTTATCTGCTGAAAATGCTGAAGATATCTTTCTGTGTTGCTATCAGATGGCCCCGAGTTGCAACCAGAAAAAAACGCACACTAAGAGGAGCCGAAGCCCAGATTATCAGATGAACATGGCTGATAAGCCCCGCCCATTCACTGAGTCCGAGTCTGAGTCCTCTCCTCTCTGTCTGATGCACATAATGAGGGCGGAGCTTCCTTCAGTTCTCACTGCACAGAGAGTG
Source organism: Hemibagrus wyckioides (assembly GCF_019097595.1). NCBI lineage: Eukaryota > Metazoa > Chordata > Actinopteri > Siluriformes > Bagridae > Hemibagrus > Hemibagrus wyckioides. The sequence continues at coordinate 34,760,210 of NC_080710.1, read as the reverse complement.
CGTGTGGAGGAATCGAACCCTGAGGAGGACAAACTACACACACAGAGTCACAAACATGAAGAACAGAGTGATAATGACAATGTACACACACACACACACACACACACACACACATAGAGCATATACACAAACACAGTTAAATGCACAGTGAGTTTTAATAATGTATTTAAACTTTATTCGAGTTCGTTTCTCCTGCATGATATCAGTGAATGTGAGGAGCAGTGTGAGGTCCAGTGCCTCATCTGACAGGGCAATATCAAAGGACAATATTAAATGTGAGCATTTGAGCAGTGCCAGGTGAAGTGAAAATGATGATCTCCTCATCATGGCACCTGTTAGTGGGTGGGATATATTAGGCAGCAAGTGAACATTTTGTCCTCAAAGTTGATGTGTTAGAAGCAGGAAAAATGGACAAGCGTAAGGATTTGAGCGAGTTTTCAAAAGGGCCAAATTGTAATTGTTATGCCAAGATGGCACCGCAGATGGCAGCCACTATGTTTTGGTGCGCTCTACTTTTTCTTGTTTTGTGTTGTTTTTCAGTTTTCTGCCACAGTTCTGGTGGCTTCTTTTCCAGGGAAGAGCTCATGAACATCAGAGCTACTACACCAGTGGACTTATTTCCAAGTTTTCTGGCTTCTACCATGGATTTACTGGCTATTTTGATCAAGGAGGCAAGTAACAAAGTGAAGCCCCGCAGAAGAGGGAAACGCTCATGAGTGCTCGTGCGTCTCCGCACTCAACTCTGTCCCCAGACATGGAGGCTTTCACCATTAACTGCAAGCCCTTTTACTCGCCCCGTGATTTCTCCTCATTCATTCTCGTTGGTGTTTACATCCCACTGCAAGGCAATGTGTGTGAAGCGCATCACACGCTGGCTGGCTGTGTGTGGAATGGACAAACCTGGACACCTTGGTCACTGTCCTAGGAGACTTTAATAAAGGTAATCTCTCCCACGAATTGCCCAAATACAAACAGTTTATTAAGTGCCCGACAAGAGAGTGGAATGTACTGGACCATTGCTACACCACCATCAGCTGTGCTTATCATGCTGTCCCTCGTGCTACACTGGGCCAATCCCATTTGATTCCTGCATACTGGCAGAAATTAAAACTCTGCAAACCTGTTGTGAGGACATCAAAGAAGTGGACCAGTGAGGCTGTGGGAGAACTACAGGGGTGTTTGGACTGTACAGACTGGGACATTTTTAGATCGGCCACCAACAGTCTGGATGAGTACACAGACACTGTGACGTCCTACATTAACTTCTGTGAGGACAGCATCATTCCATCACGCACCAGGGTGAGTTATAACAATGACAAACCCTGGTTCACAGCTAATCTCAGACAGCTTAGGTCAGAGAAAGAAAGAGGCCACATTCAGAAGTGGGGACAAAGGAAAATACAAGGAGGCTAAGTACAGATTTAGCAAAGAAGTGAGAAGAGCTAAATCAGAGCATGGTGAAAGAATGAAACAGCAATTCCAAACCAACGACTCTGCCTCTGTCTGGAAAGGGCTTAAGGCGAGCACCAAATACAAGCCTAGAGCCCCCCACTCTGTGAACGACCTGCACCTGGCCAACAACCTGAATGAGTACTACTGCCGCTTTGAGAGACAATGGGACAGACCTGACCTCCCCCAGTCCTCCCCCCACCAGCTATTGATCAGCAGTAGCCCCCCCTCCTACATTTTCATACCTGGATTACTCCCACAGCTCCACACCTCAGCACCACCCTCCCCCTCACACCTCTCACCATCAAAGAGGAAGATGTGAATAGGCTGTTTAAACATCTTAACAACTGCAAGGCTACAGGCCCAGACTCTGTCTCCCCCTCCACCTTGAAGCACTGTGCCAATCAGCTGTCCCCAGTGTTCACAGACATTTTAATACTTCACTGGAGACCTGCCATGTGCCAGCATTCTTCAAGACCTCAGCCATCGTCCCAGTCCCCAAAAAGACAAGGATCACAGGACTTAATGTTTACAAACCCATCATCCTGACTTCTGTGGTCATGAAGTCTTTTGAGCACCTTGTTTTGTCCTACCTCAAGGACATTACTGACCCTCTCCTGGATCCACTACAGTTCCAACAGATCTGTAGACGATGCTGTGAACATGGTCTTCTACTTCATCCTCCAACAGCTAGACTCTCCAGGATCCTATGCCAGGATACTGTTTGTGGACTTCAGCTCTGCCTTTAACACGATCATCCCAGCTCTGCTTAGAGACAAGCTCTCCCAGCTGAATGTGTCTGACTCCATGTACAGTTGGATCACGGACTTCCTGACAGAGAGACGGCAGTTTGTAAGGCTGGGTAAGCATGTCTCTGACTCCCAGAACAGCACTGGATCCCCCCAAGGCTGTGTCCTTTCTCCTCTGCTATTCAGCTGCACGGCTGCACATCTGGTCACCAGTCTGTCAAACTCCTGAAGTTTCAAGAAGTACCCAGCCCCCCTTCCCCCATCATCCTTTGTGACTCTCCGGGGACACCTGTCGAGTCCTTCCGCTTCCTGGGCACCACCATCAACCAGGAGCTCAAGTGGGAGAAGAACATCAGCTCCCTCACTAAGAAGGATCAGCAGAGGATGTATTTCCTGCTCCAGCTGAAGAAGGTTCTCCTCCCTGTGAAGATGTTGGTGAACTTCTACACTGCCATCATCGAATCTATCTTCACATCCTCCATCATGGTCTGGTTTGCTGCAGCTACAGCCAGGGACAAGGCCAAGCTGTAGCATGTCATCCACTATGCTGAGGTGATCGGCTGCAGTCTTCCATCTCTCTGGACCCAGAGACGTGCAGCCAAGATCGCAGCTGACCCCTCTCATCCTGGAAACAAACTCTTTCAGTCCCTCCCCTCTGGCAAGAGGCTCCGGTCCATCAGGACCAGGACCTCACACCACAAGAACAGTTTCTTCCCCACTGCAGTCAGCCTGCTGAACAGTGCCCCACTTACCCCCAGATGACCCCCCCCACCCCTAAAAAACATATGGACAGTCACTTTCACATTCTAAATTGCACTACTGTTCATTCAAACTCACACTTCTGTACACAATATTTATTTCATTCTAGAGTGTGTACATACTTCATATCTGTATATATGTTTGGACAGTCACTTTCACTTTTACATTCTAAATTGCAATACTTTTCATACAAAGTCACTTTATACAGTATGTATTTAACTTATTCTAGCTTTATTCTAAAACTGTGTACACATTTCATATGTGTATATGTTTGCACCTGACACCAAGACAAATTCCTAGAACTGTAAAGTACTCTTTGCTGACCCTTTGCTGTACCTGGACCTAAAATAAAACTTTTTCTGATTCTGATTGTGATGGCTAGACCACTGGATCAGAGCATCTCCAAAACTGCACTTCTTGTGGGGTGTTCCTGGTCTGCATTGGTCAGTATCTATCAAAAGTGGTCCAAAGAAGGAACAGTGGTGAACCAGCAACAGGGTCATGGGTGGTCGAGGCTCATTGATGCACATGGGGAGCTGCTGATGCAAGCTACTGTTGCTCAAATTGCTGAAGAATTTAATGCTGGTTCTGATAGAAAGGGGCCAGAATACACAGTGCAGGACGGGTCAGGGCTGTTTTGGCAGTAAAAGGGGGACCAACATAATATTACCAGGTGGTCATAATGTTTTGCCTGGGCAGTGTATGTCCCAGTAGGCTGTATGCAGTTTTTACTGATCTGCTTGACTTCTGACATTCTTTACATGTCCGCTTGGCATCGCTATATGCTGCTGTTGGCTATATGAACAGATGAAGACTTCCACAAATATTCATTTCCTGACTACATTTCTGTCTAGTTCCTGATTTCTGCCGGGGTGATGATGGAGACATGTTTTAGGGCTGTGTTATGGTGTACACACTCTTTATAAATGAGATGCTACAGAGTTGCAGGACTGAACTCAACACACCGTTGAATGAACACAAAACATTTCAATCATTTATTCTGTGTGTTTTACAGCTTGATGTCCGTGTCATGAAGAGAGATTCTGATTTAAACATGATGTCTGAACAAAGACATGCTAAACTCAAGCGAGCGGATCGCATCAGAGAGCGGGGACTGAAGAGGTGAGTGAGATTCCTCCTTCAACACGAGAGACATGAAATTCATCAAATCCTCTGTTATTTATGATTTTAACACAAATACTGCTCTGATCTGAACCATAATACTATTTATTCATAGTGTTATAAAGTTCCTCTTAAAATACCAACCTATAATCTTTATAATCTAACTTAATATCAGATATTCATCTTTATCTCACTGCATTAGATTTTTTTTCAAAACATTGTGTATTTTAAACCGTGGACATAAAACACCAGTGTACACACATACAGAGCTTACAGATCATCATGAAGAATAGTAACTAAGTCAGGAAACATATTCCTTTCATCTCTCTCTCTCTGTCCCTCCCTCTGTCTGTCTCTCTCACTCTCTCTGTTTCTCTCACTCTCTCTCTGGTGCATGCTTGGAGTGGGCGTGGTTTGTGTGAGAGAGCATGTGAGTGAGCATCTGCAGGTTTCTCTCAGAGTCTCTGTCTTTTCTTCTATTTTTTCTTTAACTTTTTCTATTTCTAATCACTTTTTGAAATAGTTGAAGGTTAGTCTGTGCCTGTGCACAGTGTGTGTGTGTTTCGGCACCCTGGCATCTCCCCCTGCGAGGGCAGCGTCCCCACTTACCTTTAGAAATGGTTTCAGGTGTGTTCCTGATTTTAAATGTCTCAGTTGCAGGGGATATTTTATTTATTTATTTTATTTTTTTTTTTTTAATTTATTTATTTTTTTCCCCTCTCTTTTCTCTGTTTATCTTCTTCTGTAAAGCTGCTTTGAGACAATGTCTCAAATACTCTGTGACCCAGAGTATCAGCTACTCTGAGGTAGCAAAGGGGGCGAGTCGGAGCAAGAGGTACTCCGAGGCTGCTGAGACTGAGAATCAGAGTAATAGTGACTCAGATGATGCTGGGATACCATCAGTGCTCTGGCTGCACTGATGGTATCTCTCAGAGAAACAGATACACTGCCCTGAGTGATAAAGAACAGGTAGTGATACAGAGTGAGTGGCAGAGTGATGACACTTGTTCAGTGGCTACAGAAGAGAGCTTAGGTGATGACGAGTCAGTTACTGATTCAGACATGTTTCAGAGTCAGGACACTGACCTGTTTTGTTGACCAGATAAATGACTTTTTAGATGTGACTAAGGGCAAAAAGGTTGAACTGGAAAAGTATTTCCCGGATTTAAACAAGTTTGTTGCATCCTTGAAGAAAGCACGTAGAGAAAGCAGTTTTGACATTTTATCACAACAGAAACGTTTTAGATTAAAGAAACACTTAACTGCAATCAGGCATGGAGTCGAACCTGCCAGGTCTAAAGGTCAGACTGGTATTGGTAAATTACATTAAGTGCACATGGGTCTCTCTGCTTCTCTCCTGTCTCTTAATACTGCTGTTTGCTATCTCTTCATCAACTTTCACTATGAACATCTTACACCTTGGCTCTTTAAACACAAATGGGCTTAGAGATAAGAGTAAATGGACAGTATTAAAAGAATACATCACCCTGAAAGAGCTGAACATTTTGTTTTACAAGAAACCCATAGTGATGTGAGCAGTGAGGTGGACTGGGGTCTGCACTGGGAAGGGGAGTGTTTTCTTAGCCACGGAACCAACCTGAGTGCTGGAGTGGCGATCCTCTTCTCCACAAGACTGAACGTGAAGATTCTGTCAGTAGACGAGGTGGAAAAGGGGCGTCTGCTTATGATAAGAGCAAACATCCATGATATGGAATTTTTATTCGTTAATGTCTATGCTCCTAATACTGGTCATGAGAGAGTGAACTTCAACACTGTTAATTACACACTGATTTCTTCCACACAACACGATTTACTTGTCATTGGTGGGGATTTTAATTGCACACTCAATTTCACTATGGACAGAAACAGTGAAGAACCTCTATCAATCTGCAAAAGCTCTAGAGGAAGTGATGTCTCAGTTCCAGCTGGTTGATGTTTGGTGGGAGAAAAATAAGGGAGTGAAACAATACAGTTGGGTCAAAGTGTCAGCAGGAAGAGTGAGTGCTGCATGTTTAGACCGCTTCTATATGAGCACCAACATGAGGAACAGAGTAATAAGTGCATGTATCACACCATGTAGCATTTCTGACCATCACCTCATCACATCCAACATCACCCTGTCCCGGACAAGACCACAGCGCTCCTTCTGGCGTTTCAACACAAAACTAACACAAGACCTGCAGTTTTTTGAGAGTTTTAAGGTCTTTTGGGAACATCAGAAAGGACAGAAAAAAGAGTATGAGAATCTTCTTCAGTGGCAGGAGATGGGAAAAGTTCAAATAAAGATGTTCTGCCAGCAGATCACATCACAAACCTCCATCAAGATCAAACAAGCCATGCATAACACAGACAGAAATCCTGAGACTGGAAAATGCTTTAATCAATCAGAACTCTGATATTGCACAGAGACACCTTATGCAGAAGAAACAGGATCTCAGCAACATCCTACAGGAAAATGCTAAAGGAGCCATGGTTAGAGCTCTCTTTCTCTCTGTACAAGAAGTTACTTTTTCAACCTGGAAAGAAAGACTGCACTCAACACCGCTCTTCTTTCCTCAAGAGGCCCTGATGGAAAGATCACCTCAGACCCAGCGGAGATGAGGAGACTAGCTGTGAACTTCTACTCAGCCTTACATTCTGAGGAACATACAGATGAACAGTGCTCAGATGAGCTTTTTAACAACATGCCATCACTGGACAATGAACATAAAGAAGAACTGGACTCATAACGGACCTTTGAGGAAGTAATGGTTGCAGTTCAACAGCTTTCCTCTGGACAGGCACCAGGGATAGATGGACTACTCATAGACTTCTACAAAACCATTTGGACAATTCTAGGCAGAGACTTCTTTGACACTGTTGAGGAAATTCACAAGGCCAAAAAGCTTCCCCAAAGGTGTCAGCATGCTGCCATCTCTCTACTTCCGAAGAAGGGAGACCTTTGTCCACTCTCTTATGCTCGGATTATAAAATCATCTCGAAATGTCTTGCTAATAGACTTAAGAACTCCCTAGACACTCTAATACACAAGAGTCAGTCCTACTGTGTACCCAAGAAGTCTATTTATGATAACCTGTTTTTATTACGAGACATTCTTGACTACTCAGAAGTATACAGGGTTGATGTGGGTCTCCTCTCTCTCGATTAGGAGAAAGCTTTCAACAGAGTAGACCACCAGTATTTATTCAAAGCTCCAGAACATTACGGCTTTGGCGAATATTTCCTGTCCTGGATTAAAATCTTGTACACAGACGCCTCTTGCATGATTAAAGTTGGACGAGGACTAAGTACACACATCATGATGAGGAGAGGGATCAGACAGGGCTGTCCAATGTCTGGTCAGCTGTACAGCCTCGCGATAGAACCTCTGCTGTGTCTGTTAAGGAAAAACCTCACTGGACTGTTGATCAGGGGGAGCAGAGCACCTGAGACCTTTCAGCATATGCTATTGCCTTTAAACTTTCAGCATACGCAGATGACATCACAGTCATAATCAAGACACAGGAAGACATCCAAGCTACAAAAAGAGCTCTGAAAACTTATGAAAGAGCCTCATCAGCGAGAGTAAACTGGCAAAAGGCATTGTGGTCTGGATTTAGTGAGAACCCACCTGATCTTCCAGAAGACATCCAGTAGGGAACAACTGGAATAAAATGTCTGGGAGTGAACCTCGGAAAAGAGGAGTTCAAAATCAAAAACTGGGATGGACTAATAGAGAAAATTAATGTTAAACTGGCCAAACGGAGATGGGCATTACCCCAGCTATCTTACATTGGAAGAGTTCTGATCATCAACAACTTCATCACATCAATGTTGTGGCACAAGCTCATGGTTTTAGATCCACCAAAGAACCTGATTGATGAGATCCAGAGAATTCTTGTTGACTTCTTCTGGTCAGGACAACACTGGCTGAGAGCTGCAGTTCTCTACCTCCCAGTTCATGAAGGAGGACAGGAACTAATCCACATGCAGTCCAGACTGGCAGCCTTTCATCTACAAACACCACCAGTGGATAGATGTGGCACATGCCCTGCTCAGAAAGTTGGGAGGAATGAGCCTGTTCACCCAATCCTTAAAGAGAACAGACATGGAAGGACATACATCATTCTACAAACATGTACTCCAAACATGGCAGACCCTGTCCTCTTCAATAGAATGGGAAATACCTGACCAGTGGCTGTTTGAAGAACCTTTGTTTTTTAATCTGCTCATTACCGCAGAGATACTATGTTCAGTCACCATCAGATCTGCATTGAAGGAGGCAGGACTCCTCAAAATTCATCACCTGAGAAGGGGATCAGGCTGGATAACAGCTAAGGAACTAGCTGGCAAAATAAGACTTAAATCAACACGCCTAGCCTAGCGCTTTTTAATTGACCTGGAAGCTGCTCTACCAGCTGTAACAAGTAGATTCCTGAAGGACAAACCAGTGGAAAGTATAGACAAGTTTCTGACCTTTCCAGAAATTCTTGTCTCTCTGAAGAAGGAAGAGGAACTGGAAAACTACTTACAATTACCATTCCAGAATTAGGAGCATTCAGCACTGTGAGTAAAAAAGCTATCTACAGAATGTGTGTCAAACAACTCAACTATCAACAACTTAAAAATGTTAGAAGTGCTGGACCCAGGCTTTTCTCCAAAAGGCAGCTGGAGATCCCTGTACAAAAGACCCATTGGAAAAAAGTTTGGAGATCTACAGCGGAGAATTGTACATGGAATATCTTCCATATTTTCTTTGAATGTCCACGTCTGTCTGCAGTACTAAAGCTAGTAGAAGCCTGGGGACAACAGCTTGCAGGATTCTATAACAAAACTGTTCATACACAGACCAAAATACTCTGCAAAAATGTGTGAAGGAGGTGAGAAATGGCATCATGGTAGTCGTTGAGGGAAGCAGGATGGGGTTTCTTCAGGACAGGAACAATGATGGACTCTTTGAAGCATGTGGGGATTGCCGACAGGGTTAAGGAACAGTTGAATATGTGTGTGAACACTGGTGATAGCTGGTCAGCACAGGCTCTGAGGACTCACCCTGATATTCCGTCTGGTCCTGCTGCTTTCCTGGTGTTCACTCTCCTGAAGACTCTCCTCACATCATGCTCAGAGATGATGAACGCATTTCCGGTGTTGGCAGTCTCTTCCTGTCTGCAGCCATTAGCATTGGCTGTAGCATTAGCTTTAGCATTAGCATCATTAACTGCAGCCTCGAAGCGAGCGTAGAAGGTGTTCAGCTCGTCTGCCAGAGACACTTCCACATTCGTCATACCGGATGTTGGTGCTTTATAGTCCGTTATTGTCCTTAATCCCTGCCACAGGCTCCTAGAGTCACTCTGAGCTGTGACTCTAGTTTCCTCCCACAGTGCTGCTTCGCCTCCTTCACTGCTTTCCGCACGTCGTATGACGTAGCCTTGAATGAGTTCATGTCGCCCGATGCAAGTCCCGCGTTATAGGCAGCGGTGAGACATCTCAGAGCAACGCGGATGGTCTTATCCACCCATGGCTTCTGATTGGGAAACGTTCTGATGGTGGTTTTCTGCACAGTATCATCTGTTAGTTTCCCGATGAATCACCACAACCACTTCCGTAAACACATTGATGTCATCAGAGCTGCGCCAGAACCTAGCGATCTGGGTGAGCAGAAAACTAGAAGGAGGTGTAGTGGTTAATCCTGTGTTAATGCTGAGAGAATTAATAAGGAGAAGGTTAACTGTAGAACATGCCTACTACACACTGGTGAATAATGTAAATGAGTTCTATCGTGTTTGGGGTATTGATGATCTTGTATGTAAACCTGATGAGTGGGGTTTCACTTTAATCTGAACTGTCAGTTTATTTCCTGAACATTTCTGTCTGATTGCATGAATTGATCTGCAAAACATTTACTGTGTGTCATTGATGTTATCGTTCAATTAATACGGAATGACTATTTTTTTATTTATTTATTTTTTTGTCTTTTCTTTCTTCTATTTCTATTTTTCTTTTTCTTTCTCACTAAATCCAGACCACAATGCCTCATTTTTTTGCCAGTTTACTCTGGCTGATGAGGCTCTTTCATAAGTTTTCAGAGCTCTTTTTGTAGCTGTAACGTCTGGGACCCCCGCCCTATGCGGGGCTCGGCCCGTGGTGTGTGTGCGCACGCCGGCACACGGTGTAATGAGACCCATGCGCAGGATTCAGCGAAGCACTGCTTTTATTAAGACGCGACATAGGGAAACAAACGTAACACTAGACATGGCGTGGTTAACTAAACAAAACGAAAACAAAACCTAGACCTTAGCTTGGACATGGAACCTAGCAAACAAAACCCCAACATAAACCATGGTACAGATAACAATCATGGACAAGGACACAAAGGCAAGGATCCCTATTTATAGGGGTAGACATTAGGGCTAATGGGATACAGGTGACACAATCAGGATAGAAACAATAGGAAGGGCATAACAAAAGACACACAAAGAAGCAGGCTTCCAAGGTTCACCTGCCAGCGCCCTCTCTGGGCCTGGCAGGGAACTGTCCAGCTGTTCCTGACAGTAGCTTGGATGTCTTCCTGTGTCTTGATTATGACTGTGATGTCATCTGCGTATGCTGAAAGGTTTAAAGGCAATAGCGTATGCTGAAAGGTCTCAGGTGCTCTGCTCCCCCTGATCAACAGTCCAGTGAGGTTTTTCCTTAACAGACACAGCAGAGGTTCTATCGCGAGGCTGTACAGCTGACCAGACATTGGATAGCCTTGTCTGATCCCTCTCCTCATCATGATGTGTGTACTCACAAGGTGTACTCATTCCTCCTGCCACTTTAATCATGCAAGAGGCGTCTGTGTACAAGATTTTAATCCAGGACAGGAAACATTCGCCAAAGCCGTAATGTTCCGCCTTTTGTCTCTAACAACGCCATCACCATATGAGTTAAAGCGCTTCAGTAAAGTTGCAAGCCCCGTTAAAATGATCCCTCTCGGCTGTAAAAACACTGCGCTTAAACATGTCCTGTCTTTTAGATGGCAGGTCTACATGTTTTTAAATTCACCAGAGCGCACACTAGAAATATCCTTCCGTGTTTTTCATGAGAATAATTCTTACATGGTGTACACGAGTAGACTCGTGGAGATTTAGGCTTCTTGTGCCCGCATAAAGACAAATATTGACCCTCGCACGTCTATCTCTAACATTAATGTAAATAAGACTGGCCATCATACTGAGGACAAAGAACGAGAAGCTTCTATGCAGGTGAATGGAGCTACTGAGGAGGTGAAGGGGCAGAAGGAGGTGAACTGGCAGAAGGAGGTGAGTGAGAATGGGGCAGAATGTGTGAGTGATGGACAGCTTGGATGTAGTCATGATCATGTAAACACTGAGAGTGAGACTGTTTCTGCTGAGAAGAGTGAGGTTCAGGGCAGTGCTGATGCAGTACAGGCAGAAGGGTCAGGGGACAGCCTGGATGATGACCTCGATAAATTATCTCAGCTCACTGATGATAGTATTAGAGATGAAGAGCAGGGATTAGATCTTACTGAAACAGGAGAACAGGACTGGTACACTGTTGAAGACATTAATTTTTTTCTTGACAAAACAAAAGGAAAAGCATGTGTAGAAGTTACTGATTACTTTCCTGACCTCGATAAGTTTGTTTCTTCTGTGATGTGGGCACAAAAATGTATAATTATAAACTCTCACAACAGAAGCGCTCTTGTCTTATAAAAGTACATCACCGCAATCAGACAAGTTAAACTGTCTCATGAAGAAAGGCTAACGAGAAGGAAAACAAAGCAAAGCTTTTTGTCTATATCTATACTTCCTTGCTACACTTCTCTCTCTATTTCTCATGGAGATGCCTGGCTGAAAGTTAGCGCTGGTTTAATTTCCGCTGTACATTTGGACTGGTTTTATTGATCTCAGAACATGAGAAACAAGTTTCCAAACATGGCTTTTGTTTCTGGAACACTTTTTATCTTCATATTCTGTATTATCATATGGACTTTAGATAAAGAGATATGGATGGAGCATAAAGCTGCACGGAAGAAACAGACCTACAGTCTAAGGGACAGAAATGAACATATGACCTCTGACTTAGTGGAAATGTGCAGACTGGCTGTGGACTTTTACTCTGCTCTCTACACTGCTGAAAATTCAGGGGAATGGTGCAGAAGTGAACTCCTGCAGGGTTTCCCTGGTCTGAACGTAGAGCAGAATGGAGGTGGAACTCATAGTAGATGTAATGACTGATGTAGATGTAGTGACTGCAACAGGAATAAACAGAGATCCTGCTGGACTCTGTAAGAACTTGTGGACTGTCACTGAAAGTGATCACTCTGGAACTCTTCATGAATGCATCAGTGAAGGACTTTTCCCTAAGAGCTGCAAGTGTGCAGTTTTATCTGTGCTCCTAGAGACGGTGTTCCAACATCCTCAAAGAGACCTGGGAATTTTTTTTTTTTGTTCTGAGTACAGAATCCTTTTTAAATGTTTAGTTTAAGGATGAAGGGTTTAGAGCTGATTATGAACACTGAGACCTTTAAGTACAGGTGGAGATAAAACACTCACACTGTGAGGATGATGATGAAGGTTTTCTGTTATCTTTTGTGTAATGATGAGTTCTATGTGGAACAAGACTGGTTTTTGTTTTGTGTTAATTTTTTGAATTGTCACTGTATGATATCAAGTTCTGACTTTATAATCCTTCTTTCTCTCTTTTTTCTCTCCTTTCTGTTCTTTCCTTTCTTCTTCTTTCCTTTTTTCCTTTCTTTCTCTCCTTCCTTCTTTCTCTTTTCCTTTCTTTACATATAATTTCCCTTATTATTTATATATTCATCTACTTACATCTTGTCATTGTCTGCATATTTTTAACTTGCATTAATAGTGTTTTTTAACTTTTGGTAATTTAAAGAGCTGTTTAAAAGATTGTGAAGCTTTAGAATCAATTGGGATATACAACTGAGTGTCATCTGCATAGAGATGATACATAATATTGTATTTTTGAAAGATACAGCCTAAAGGACACATATACAATGAGTATTAGATCATATGGAGTATAAGGCCTAAGAATGGAGCCATGGTCCATGGTATCAAAAGCTGCTGTAAGATCAAGTAGAATGAGGATAACTATCTTTCTGAAATCAACTGCTAATAAAATATCATTAAAAACTTTAAGACGTTTCTGTACTATAAAAAGAGCTTAAGCCTGACTGAAGCGTTTGCATCTAGATATGGTCGTAGTTGAGATAAAACAATTTTCTCTAATATTTTTGATAAAAAAAGGTAATTTGGATATTGGTCGATAATTACTTAAAACTGTACAATCTAAATTTGACTTCTTCAGCAGTGGTTGCACTACTGCATGTTTAAAACAGGCTGGAACAACTTCACTAATTAAACTACTATTAAAAAGAGATTGAATAGTAGTACCTAAAAGATTAAACAAATTTAACACCAAACAAGGGGGAATAGGATCTAAAGGATGCGGCGCTGGTGTTGTAAGCTTTAAGATATTTTCCAACTGTACTAAGGAAATTGGTTCAAAACTAATAAAGGAACTTGGGGAATTTAAATGTAAATCATCAGTTTTTCAAAGAATAATCTGAGCCTGCAGATTATCAGTTTTATTTACAAAAAATTGTAAAAAGTCCTCACACATCTTTTGATCGCCCTCAACAGAGTTAACAGGAGCAGGCAAAATCACTTTATTAATTGTTTTAAATAAAATATTAGGCTTCTTTAAATTCTGATTAATAATATTTGAAAAATAATTTGCTTTTGCAGTCTTTACAGTAGACTGAAAACGTGACGGGGCTTCTCTTAAAATTTCAAAAGATACTTGCAGCTTATCCTTCTTTCATCTTCCCTCGGCCCTTCAACAGGCTTGTCTAGAATTGCGAATTACATTATTCATCCAAGGCTGGGGCTGAGTTTTTAATTCATGATACTTTAAAGGTGCAATCTCATCTAAAATGTCAGTGCAAACAGAATTAAATGAATTAAAATATTCATCCACACTAGTAACAGGGTTAAAAAACTCTAAATTGTGGTAACATATCAAAGCTAAAAAGGCCTCAATATAGTAGATGTAGAAGTGTTTATAGAACAAGAGTAGAGGCCAGCCCTTCTGTTGACAGTATTTAACAAAGGAAGTGAAGCATCGAAACAAACAAACAAATGATCAGATAAACAAGCGTCATCTACAACAACATTCATGACAGAGAGACCCAAAGACAATACAAGATCAAGGATATGTCCGCCCCTATGAGTAGCTCCAGTCACAGACAGAGTAAAATTAAAAGAATCAATCAGCTGTAAAAAATTCACTAACTTATGGCTTGGAAGGACAGCACACATGTATATTAAAATCTCCAAGAATAAGAAAATTATCACATGAAGTTACTGTGCCAGATAAAAATTCTGAAAATTCGGTAATAAAATCCTTGTTGTACTTTGGAGGCCTATGTATAAGAGCACATAACAAGGACGCAGCAGAATCAACCCTGAATAATTGCAGTTCAAAACTAGTATAAGATCCAGATGGCAGTTGACAACACTTAAAAAGATTTTTATATACTGTTGCAATGCCACCACCTCGACCTGAAGTTCGAGGAGAGTTAAAAAATGAATAATTAAAAGGAGAGATTTCTGATAACGGGCTCTAGTCCAAAGCATTAAGCCACATTTCAGTCACAGAAAGGAAGTCCAGATTGTTTGATGAACAATAATCATTTAGTAGGCCATGAAAATAATCTCCAAAATACAAGTTTAGCAAGGCGGTGAGAGAAGCTAAACAGCTGTACTCTGAGAAACTACAACTGCAGTTCTCAGCTAACGACTGGAAACGGCTCAGACAGATCACAAACTGTAAAACCAAAGCCCCCCACTCTGCTAACGACCTGCGTATTGCCAACAGCTTGAACGAGTTCTACTGTCGCTTTGAAAGACAATGGGACAGTCCTGGCATCACCACTCCAGCACAGCCTGATCACCCCCTCCACAGTAGGGACCTCACAAATACACACCTCAACAGCCTTCTTCCCCTCCTCCCCCACCCCAAGAACGACTCTCTCCATCCTAGAGAGTGACGTTAACAAAGTCTTTAAGAGACAGAACCCAAATTCAAATTTTATTTGTCACATACATATACATACACAGTACGACATGCAGTGAAATGTTTTTTTTCACGACTGTCTGGTATGTAAACATTTATAAAAATAAAAAAAAAGTATTGAGAAAGAGATCCATAAAAATAAAACTAGATTATCTTAAAAGTATAAAAATAGAAAATAAAGTAAAATAAAATATAGATAAATAAAAATAAAATAAAATATGAAAATATAGGTGTAAATAAGAATATAATATAAATAAAAAACAAAATATGAAAATATAGGTGCAAGTAGATAAATAATATATATATATATATATATATATATATATATATATATATATATATATATATATATATATATATATATATACACACACTAACAAAGTGGTATACACACATATATATACACATAAATGCAGACATGAACGTGATGGGATGTTTGTGTATATGGCATATACTGAGGTGATCCAGTGTTTATCATTAAAGTGTCCATGTGCTGGAATAATTGTATAAAGTGACTTGTGTCAGTCCAGTGTCAAAGTGTCAGTTTGTGCAAAGTGATGAAAAGTGATGGAAAAAAAAAAGCAGAGTCCCCGTATCTGTATCAGGTTCTAGGTGTTTCCTGGTTCAGACTCCGAATGGCCTGCAGGAAGAAGCTCCTCCTCATTCTCTCTGTGTTTGCCTTCATGGAGCAGAAGCGCTTCCCTGAACGCAACAGAGAAAAGAGTCCGTTGTTGGGATGGCTGAGGTCCTTCACAATCTTCCTGGCCCTGATCCAGCACCGCTTGCTGTAGATGTCCTGCAGGTCAGGGAGCTCGGTGTGGATGGTACGTTCAGCTGAATGCACCACTCTCTGGAGGGCTCGCCTGTCCTGCATGGTGCTGTTCCCGAACCAGGAAGTGATGCTACCCGTCAGGATGCTCTCAATGGTGCAGGTGTAAAAAGTCTTTAGCACCTGAGAGGGAAGTTTAAAGTCCCTAAAGCGTCTCAGGTGGTATAGACGCTGCCGGGCCTTATTTATATGGATCTAAATAAGGTGCCACCCCCACTTGAGACACCCCCACTTGAGCCACCACCACCCTATCTATGGATCTGATGGATCTAAATAAGGTGGATCTGACTGGGTTGACACCCTTTTACAAGACTGTTCTTAAGGCATGGAGAGTTTTTAACTTTTCCCGTGAACAAAGTTCTGAAGGTGGATCTTGGATAAAAGAGGAACCTTTACTCTATAACCCTGAGTTCCCTGTAAAAAGCTTGGACTCTGACTCCATGAAGGCTGCAATGGTAAGAGCAGGATTCATAAAAGTTTCCCACCTCTGGAAGGACAGATGGTTCACTCCTGAGAAAATTGCGGTTAAACTTGGTACAACCTCAGTAAGAATAATAAACAAAGGACTAAAATTCTAGCTGTTTTACCATCAACCTTCGCACAAGCTCTGCAAACAGAGTTTTCAAATCAAAATGGCAACCAGGAAACAGTCAACTTCCCAGGACTGAAGGTGAGAGCATCTGTGGACACGTGGGAAGAGGAAGAAGGAAGGCTATTGAGTTTCAAGACTTCAGAGCTAAAAGACTTTCAAGATGCCAGAAAGAAAGCTTTGTATTACATTTGTGTGAAAGTGATGCACCTTCAGTCTCTGAAAGTACCGGAATCTAATTGGCAAGAGTTGGCCTGAAAGGGAGCTGGAGAACCCTGTATAAAGTCCCCATTGACAATAGATCTGGTGATCTGCAGTGGCGGATAATACACGTGATAATAGCTACAAACAGATACAGGACACACCTGGATCCAACAATAAAAGGCACTTGTCCCTTCTGTCATGGTTCAGAAACTGTCTCTCATTTGTTTTTAGAATGTGGCAGGTTACAGCCACATATGTTGATGGCGGATGTTGATGGCGGCACTCTGCTCAGCTGCGGCTGTATTAGCTCGCAATGTTTTTCCCACTTTTTCTGTGGTTTCTTTTAACCTGGACACTTCAAATCCAGTGCATTTACTTAGTTCATGCCGGAATCTAAGATATGACCGCAAGTTTTTACTAGAATTACAACAGTCTAATAATTACGGAACGGACTGTTACGCCAAGAGGTTAGAGATACCCTGGTAACAGTGAGACGGCCAACCAACCGTGGCCGACACGAGAGGAGACATAAGCGGTGCTACAGGAAGCAGAAGCGCAGCTGCCGGGGGGGGGGCCTAACAGCTAAGCTAAAGGCGAAGCCATGTAGAACCCCGCTACTGTCTATTCTGTTGGCCAACGTTCGCTCCCTCAAAACCAAACTGGATTATCTGCAACTGGACTGGACAACAAGAAAGGAGATGAGAGACTGTTGCATTATAATTTTGACAGAGACTTGGCTAAAATCATCGGTCCCCGATGCGGCTGTTAGCTTGGAGGGGCTAACCATATATCGGATGGATAGGAGCTGTGAACTGACTGGAAAATCCCGTGGCGGTGGTGTGTGTATTTACATAAATAACAGCTGGTGCAATAACGGTACTGTTGTCAGAAGTCATTGCTCTCCTGATGCAGAGTTTTTGACTATAAAATGTCGTCTGTTCTATCTGCCCCGAGAATTTACCAATGTCTACATCACAGCTGTGTATATCCACCCCAGTGCAAATACCAAAGAGGCTCTGAACATTCTCTACCTCTCCATCAGTGACTTGCCAAAGGCACACCCAGAGGGAGTTTTCATTGTAGCAGGAGACTTTAATCAGGCCAACATGAAAACTGTCCTCCCTCACTTCCATCAGTATGTGGATTTTCCAACCAGGGGAGGAAATAAACTGGATAAGGCCTACAGTAACATCAAAGATGCATTCAGAGCAGTCCCCCACCCCCACCTCGGCTCCTCAGATCATCTCTCCATTAGGCTCGTTCCAGCATACAGGCCTCTGCTAATCAGAGAGAAGCCCTCTGTCAAGCAGGTGAGGGTTTGGACTGAGGGAGCTATGAGTGCACTGCAGGATTGTTTTGAAAGTACAGACTGGAGCATGTTCAGAACAGCAGCAACATACAATTAGCACATCGATGTGGATGAGTATGCTATGTCTGTGTCAGGATATATACAAAAATGCATGGAGAATGTTAGTGTCACCAAGAACCTCATCATCCGGGCCAATCACAAACCCTGGATGACTGTAGAGGTGCGTGCCATGCTGACAGTACGAAATACAGATTTTAGATCAAAAGACATGGTGGCACTTCGAACAGCCAGAGCCAACCTCAACCCGGACAATCAGAATGGCAAAGCGCACATATGCACAGAAAATTCAGGACTTTTTCCATGATTCCACCAACACTAGGAATATGTGGCAGGGCATCCGGGCAATTACAAACTACAAGCCAGCTCAGATGCCCTGTAAGGATAGCATAGACTTCCTCAACCAACTGAATGAATATTTTGGAAGGTTTGAGGCACACAATAGGACACCATCAAGAAAAGCAGTACCTCACCTGAATGAGCAGGCACTGACCCTTGAAACAACAGCAGTCTGCAGGATCTTAAAGAAGATCAACACCCGGAAGGCAGCTTGGCCAGATGGCATACCTGGGTGGCTGCTCAGGGAGTGTGCAGACCAGTTGGCCCTGGTTCTGACGGACATTTTTAACACCTCCTTGAACCAGGCCATTGTACCATCCTGTTTCAAGACAGCCATAATCACACCAGTACCAAAGAAATCCACCATAACCAGCCTAAATAACTATCGCCCCGTCGCACTCACTCCTATTATGATGAAGTGCTTTGAGAGACTCATAAAGCAACATATGGTTTCCAAACTCCCCTCCACATTTGACCCATGCCAGTTTGCTTATCGGCCAAACCGCTCCACAGAGAACGCCATCTCCACTGCACTACACCTAAGCCTTCAGCATCTAGAGGAGAAGAACACACACGTGAGAATGCTGTTCGTGGACTTTAGTTCAGCGTTCAACACGATTATCCCCCAGCATATGGTAACAAAACTGGCACCCCTGGGCTTTGATACCTCCTTATGTAACTGGCTGTTAGACTTCCTCACTGATCGGACCCAGTCTGTGCGAGTGGGCAAGAACACTTCCTCGGTCATCACTCTGAGCACCAGCTCCCCACAGGGCTGTGTCTTGAGCCCCCTTCTTTTCACCCTGATGACTCATGACTGCGTTGCCAGGTCCACTGCTAACCACATCATCAAATATGCCGATGACACAACAGTAGTGGGCCTTATCAACAATGATGACGACAGGGCATATAGACAGTAGGTGGAAAAGCTGGTGGAATGGTGTGGGAAGAACAACCTCTTCCTGAATATTGACAAAACTAAGGAGATTATTATGGACTTCAGGAAGAGCCAGCCATGCCACGCTCCTCTGCTAATTAACAACACAGCAGTGGAGATTGTGGGAAGCACCAGGTTCCTAGTGGTGCACATCACAGACAGAATAACCTGGACTGAGAACACCGCATCTCTGGTGAAAAGAGCACAGCAGCGACTGCACTTTCTCCGCAGGATGAGATCACATCTCCCCACTCCGATTCTTACCACTTTCTACCGAAGCACCATAGAGAGCACTTTGACAAACTGTATCTCTGTATGGTGTGGCAGCTGCAAAGCTGCAGACTGGATGTGTCTCCAGAGAGTGGTAAGGACAGCGGAAAAGATCATAGGGACTTCTCTCCCTTCAGTACTGGAGATCGGACATAAACGCTGCCTGTCTCATGCCCTCAGCATCATCAGAGACTGCTCACACCCCCATCGAGGACTGTTCTCTCTGCTGACCTCTGGCAGGAGGTACCGCAGTCTGAAGTGCAGAACAGCCAGGTTCCGTAACAGTTTCATTCCACAGGCCATCAGAATCTTGAATTCAGTATAGACAATATAACAGTATGAAAGTGCAATACATGGGAAATAAGTGCAATAAATATCATTCAGTGGTATGTTTGTATAGAAATTATTTTTAGTCTTGTTGGTGATATTCACATAGCACATGTACAGTATTTTTATTTGGGACTTCTAAGTTATGTGCATTGCAATCTTATTCATATTTTATTTATATTTTATTTTTATTTCATCTATTATTTTTATTCAATTGGCCCTATCTATTTTCATTACATGTTCTACCACTTCGTCAATTATTTTACCTCTCCTCTACCTTGCGAGTAATGCAAATGTAATTTCGTTCATATGCGTACTTGTGACGTAAAAATGAATGACAATAAAGTTGAAAGTTGAAGTTGATATTAAAGGGCTATTAAAGGGCTGGTCAGAGAAATTAGGTCATGTTTTTACACAGATATATTTATTGACCCAAATACATCTTTAAGAGCAGAAAATGTGCTAGAAATGTGCTACTGAATTTTCTTCATGGACAGACTGAACTGGCGGTGTGGTTGACAAGGAAGGCTAAAATGAAAGGGGGTGCATCTACTGATGATGTGATGACTGTGAGGGGTCTGGTATCTGCTCACATTACTGTAGAATTTGCTTATTATAAACTGATTGGAGATTTAACTTCCTTTCAGCTTTATTGGGGCTTGAATGATGTTCTTTGTAAAATAAATGATGATGGGTCTTTAGAAAAGTTTGTGTAAAAGGGGAAGGGGAATGATCATACTTTTGTGTGTTTGTTTACATAGAATGCATTAATGTGTGCATTTCTTATTATTATTAAATTATATTGTTTTGTTTTTTTTTTTTTTAAATGTTTGACTATATATATCTTAAGTCTTTGTTACTGTTTTAAATTTTGTTAATTAAAGAGACCTTAAAAGTCAGAGTCTCTCTCTCACTCTCTCTCTTTTTCTCTCTCTGTCTCTCTCTCTCTCTCTCTCTCTCAGTGCTCTGAGGCGGAGTGACTCCGCTCATCCTCTGAAGTTCATTGATACTGAAGGATCTGGTAATCACAGTAAGACTCTTGCTGTGTGTGTGTGTGTGTGTGTGTGTAAAATGTATATCTCTAATGAGTCTAATCTGTGTAAAAGGTCAAAAGTCCACACACTCCCTGCGCACTGATGGAGTCCGTTTCCATGGAAACACGTGGATGACTGAGAGTGATGTACCTGAGACACCACCCACATTTAGTGACATCAAGCCTTCATCAACCAATCACGTTTCGACACTCACGATAAACAACATAGCATCTGAGGAAACAGATGAGAGAGTGAACTGCTCCAGTCTGACCAGTCAGAAGGCTGAATGGTTTCTTTCCACTAACCACTGGCAGGAGTTCATTCCCCTCAACATCCAGGAGGAGGAGCTTTCTCCATCCACACAGAATTCAGACACATCAACTAATCAGAATTCAGAGCAATCAACTAATCAAACTCACCTTGGAGGAAACCTGAACATGACGACATTGTTAGTCGCCATGGAAACGCTTAATAAAACCACTCCCAAGCTCTCAGCCGCTCTCTCACATCAGCCAACAGGAACTTCACCTGACAATCACAAGGAGTTACAGTCTGACCGCTCAGGACCGGAGCTGTGCGTCTATGAGGAGATTCTGCACAAAGCTCCAGAATCAGCCACAGAGGATAACGGGAGTGTGATTGGTGAAGCCAACGTCCAACAAACACACCTTTCCACCAATCACAACTCTAGCCCTCCTCTGTCTGCCAATCAGCATGCACCATTAGACTTTGGGGGAGGGGGGAATGGAACTACGGAAGAAGAAGTGGCACAAGAGATCAGTGGGAACTCTACACAACAAATGTATGGTTGTTGGAGTAAAAACTCAGTGACCAGTCCGAGTGATTCCTTTAACAAACCACGAGTCACGGTGCTCAGGACAAGCTTATAGAGAGGAATTATAAGAGGAATAATAATAATAATAATAATAATAATAATAATAATAATAATAATGTTTGCTTTAAAGTGTTTGTACCTCACTTTAAAAAAAAAAATTAATTTCATTTTTAAATACACTGTATTGCCAAAAGTTTTGGGACACCCCTCCAAATGGTGTCGTTTTTCAGGGGTTGGGCTTGGCCCCTTAGTCCCAGTGAAAGGAACTCCTCAGCTTCATCCCAAGACATTTTGGACAATTTCATGTTCTTTGTGGAAACACTTTGGAAGGGATGACCCCTTCCTGTTCCAACATGACTGCACACCAGTGACCAAAGCAAGATCCATAAAGACATGGATGACCTCAACCCCATAGAACCAAAGGCTTTGGGACGTCTGCCTTTCCATGCAGATGAATGTAATATGGAGTTGTCCCGCCCTTTACAGCTATAACAGCTTCAACTCTTCTGGGAAGGCTTTCCACAAGGTTTTTATGTTTTATGTTTATGTTTTAAGGTGTTTATGGGAGTTTTTGATCATTCCTCTAGAAGCACATTTGTGAGGTCAGACAATGTTGGACGAGAAGATCTGGCTCACAGTCTCCACTCTAATTCATCCCAAAGGTGTTCTATGGGGTTGAGGTCAGGACTCTGTGCAGGCCAGTCAAGTTCCTCCACACCAAACTCACTCATCCATGTCTTTATGGACCTTGCTTTGGTCACTGGTGTGCAGTCATGTTGGAACAGGAAGGGGTCATCCCCAAACTGTTCCCACAAAGAGCAGGAAATTGTCCAAAATGTCTTGGTATGAAGCTGAAGCATTAAGAGTTCCTTACTTTTGGCAATATAGTGTAATTCACAAAATAGCTAGTATAATATTGGATAAATATAACATCTGATTTCTCTTTAAAATAAAAAGCTGTTCTTGTTTATTTATTTTAATATTATGTGTTTTTAAATGAAATTTTCATTCAGTTTATTTGATTGATTGTGTTAATATTGTGTGTTTAATGTTTACACTTACAGCATCCTGCAGACGTTACTGCACTTATTTACACAAAGAGTTTACACTCAGGTGTTGAACAGAGGGAGAGAGGTGACCAGACTGACCACACAGCTAAAACATTTCACTAATAACACAATCAGTTTTATTTGATGTGATGCAGCACAAGTTTATTTGTGTTTATGATCAATTTCGCTAAAATGCTTTCATTTTAAACATTGTTTTATTTGCAATCCTTCAAAGTCACAATTTAACTGCTGTTTTATTGTTTGTACATTTTATTAAATACATTATAGTTTAGTTGTTAGTTAGCTGAAGTGCTGAAGCTCACTGTTTAATACCTCAATCACTCACGCTGCAGCAGTGAATCAAAATGGAACAGGAAGTTACATCACAAGCTCCTGGTTCAGATTGACACTAATGTGTGCTTTTCATGTGTAAAAGAAAGATCATGAATATGAGGCATCTTTGTTAATAATAAACTTAAGTGTGGTGACTTGGCCATGGTCAGTTCTCCAGACTAAATAAAGCCTAAAGGTGTTGGACATCTGGATGACTGACCACAGAGTGACTACAGATTACAGATGTGATGATCGAGTTGGAATGAAATGAGAAAAAAAAAAAAAAATTACAGCAATTGATGAAATATGTGTGTGAAATAAGTGTGTGTGTGTGTGTGTGTGTGTGACTCTACCCTGTTTTCAGAGTTCTTTACGTCTCTGTGTCCTACACGTTCACATTTTTGGCATTGGGCAAAAGCCCTGATCCACAACACCGTCTCCATCACTGGTCACATCATCTCAGTGGTTCATACTGACCTCTAGAGGGTCATAGGGGAAATGGTGCAAAGTAGAAAGCACTAAAAAAAAACACACAACTGGAAAATGTGGAAAAATGTTATACTAGGTTATACTAATAACCAAGAACCTTCCAGATCTGCTCCTTTACCTTATAAAAACTATACAATAAAATCTTGACTTAAAAAATGTGTCTTCAGCCTAGACTTAAACACCGAGACTGTGTCTGAATCCCCAACACTAATCTGAAGGCTGTTCCATAACTGTGGGGCTTTGTAAGAGAAAGCTCCGCCCCCTGCTGTAGCCTGCGTTATTCAAGGTACTAACAAATAACCTGCATTAAGCAGGAGAAAATTTATGTAAATTCTATTTTTTAATTTTTTATCTATTTTATGTCACGTTGTACTCTGCATGGTTGTGTATGTGATCAATAAAATTCCTATTAAAATTATTTATAAAAAATCTTCACATGTGCACTTAATGTAGTCTTGTGTAGGTGTGTCTCATACTGGAGGAGTGTTTCACTTCACTGTGTACTTTATTGATCGGCTGAAAGGACAATACACTCACTGACTTAATAACTGTCCAAAAGTCCAATTTAATTAACAGGAGCCTTGATGAGATGAGAAAATAAAGTACACATTGTATTTAATTCCTTTTAAAAATCATTGTTAAATATTTGATATAACTCTGATTTTGTGAATCTTGATTTTGGTAGCCATTTAGTTAAGCTAATAATTAAGTAAATAAATATGTTTTATGAATAATTTATTAATTTAATTAATCATTAGCCCAATAATCATCTAATGCCATTTAATAATCAATATAAATCATTGAATATTGAAATGAGTAAATTAGTGTTATTAGCACTTTAAGATAACAGCTATAATATCCAATCTAACTGCAGAAAACACACAAACTAAAATTTGCACATTATTAAAAAAAAAAACAATAAATAAACTATTAAACTAAATTCTTAGTGCAAATCTATTAAAACTCTTCAGGATCTGATCTGGTTTCTCATTGGTTGATGTGGAACATGGGACTTCTCAGGTCCTGCTGTGTGTTCGTGAGTCTCAGCGGATCGTCCGAATCAAAATCTGCAGTGGTCAGAAAAATGGATGGTTCTTCATATCCCTGGATCTCCATGGACAGGTGAGTTCTAAGCGGTAGAAACTGGGAGAAGGTGAGTGTGTGTTTCCCAGGAGATCCTTTCAGACTGAGGGACACAGGAAGTCTGTGGTGAGCAGACAGGAAGTGTGTGTAACCATCAGGCTGTAACATCTCACTGAAGGAACAATCAGCATCCAGAAACACACTCTGTAAACACACACACACACACACACACACATTCCCATATTCAAAGCAGATTTAATAACTCAGTGAATATTTAATACTGAAATTACACACATCGCACATCAGTATTCAGACCAAACAGAGTCATGTCTCAGTTACACACCAATCTTTTCTTACATGATATCGAATGAGGAGTAGTGTTATGTCCAGCTCCACCAAAAAGACCAGAAGTATCCTCCCAAATTTTTGCCTGGTTGTTGTCATAAGTAGAATAAGTTTAGTCATGTGACTCACCAGAGTGAATAAGTGACCGGCTCCATTCATACACAGGTAGAGTGATGACATCACACCCCGAATCGCTGTGTAACCTGGTTTAACAGCTTTTAGCTCTAACAATGCTAACACACACAAACACACAGTTTTAGTCACGGGCTATATATCCATGGGCCTTCTCATAACACACAATCATGCACAAAAACACAGAAACATAGAAAGAAACTCACTGTAAGGTGTCTGACCCTGAGTTACTGACACGGTGCCATTGGGTAAAATCTCAACAAACAGGCTGTTGTGTTTATTTTCTGCATAACAAACACACAGAAACAAAATAAAAAAACAGGTTTCAGTGCTTAGTTTTCCAGGGAATATGAAAAATATCTGTGATCTGTCTGCAAACAAAGACTGAAAATATTTTTGGATTATGAATAACAAACAATGCTTTGAGAGATAACTGTACAGTGGTCGAGAAGTGCAGAACACAATAACAAACCAGAAAACACAGGGACGAATCAGAACAAGCGGAAAGGTATAGTGTGTGAACGGAATTCCTCCCCCTGATTGGACGAGACATCGGTCACTCAGGATCTACAGGAAGTCCAGCAGTATCTGCAGCAGTAGAAAGTGGATTGGTGTGTGTATGAACACAGCTCTGCTCTTATAGCGCTCCTTACATCCTTTAATCTGGAATAGTTTTGTCTTCCAGAACATTCCTGCTGTGTTTTTAGAGATCACAAACTAATCTTTACTCCATGATACACTATCAGTATCTCCAACATCACACTGACCATATGAACGTCCTTCCTCACAGTAGCGCTGAATGAACTCCATTTTCTTATAAAGATAAATATATATGTTTGTTATTTTCTTTTAAAGATTTAAAGTTGCACTGTTGGAAAATAATGGTTTAAAGTGAAGACAAAACTCCACACATGTACGGGAAATAAAGTTACATACACAATTTCCCACTTCCTGTATATCCTGAGTGACCGATGTCTCGTCCAGTCAGAGGGAAGAATTCCATTCAGACACTATACCTACCTTTTCTGCTTCGTCTGATTCGTCCTCGTGTTTTCAGGTTTGTTATTGTCTTTTGTATTTCCCGACCAGCATTGATCCGTATTAAAACGTATATATATATATACATAATGTTATGTTTTGGAAGCAGGAAAAAGCAAGTGTAAGGGTCCGAGAGACTTTCACCAGACTGTGATGTCCTAGATGTCTGAATCAGAGCATCTCCAAAACAGCAGGTGTTGTGAAGTGTTCCCAGTGTGCAGTGGTCAATACCGACCAAAAGTGCTCCCAGGAAGGACAATAGGTGAACCAGTGATGGTCATGGACACCAAAGGCTCACAGACGTGTGGGCAGCGAGGGCTAACTCATCTGGTCCAGTTCCACAGAAGAGCTACTGTAACACCTGCTGAAGAAGTGACCGCTGGCTCTGATAGAAAGCAGTCAGATCACACAGAACATCACAGATCACTGTGTATGGAGCTGTGTAGCTGCAGCTCCTGGACACCACACAATGCTCCTACACTGGACACCTGAGCATCAGAACTGGATCATGGAGCAGTGGAAGAAGGAGGTCTGGTCTGATGAATCACAGTTTACTTTACATAATGTGGAGGCTGGGTGTGTGAAGGTCAGTTATCTGGGAAGAGATGGTACCAGGATGCACTATGAGAAGAAGGTGAGCTGGTGGAGGCAATGTGATGATCTGGACAATGTTCTGCTGGGAAACCTCGGGTCCTGGAGTTCATGTGGATATTACTGTGACACGTAGCACCTACCTAACAGTGCTGTAGTTCAAGTTCACCTCTTCATGGACAGAGTCCTCTTTCAGCAGGATGAAGCTCCCTGACACACTGATAACTCTGTTCAGGAACCGTTTGAGGAACATGAAAAAGAGTTCAAACTGTCAATATTCCCCTGACCTCAGTGTGATCAAGCCTCTGTAGGATGTGCTGGACAAAACATCTGGTCCATTAGGAAGACCCACACAATAATAAGTAGGTGGTTTTATTGTTTTGAGTGATTGGCGTGTATACAATGGATTGTTGAAAGTCATTGATAGAGGGGTATAGAAGAGCCTCAAAAACATTAGATAATCCACAGAACACTGTGAAGGCCATAATCAATAAACAGAGAACTTATAAGGATGCTGCCAAGAGACCAGCAACATTAAAGGTGCTGCAGGAACATCTGACATGAACTGAAAGCAATTAATCAGAGGCAATGCACAAACACTGATCAGAGCCAGTACAACAATTTGTAATGTCCTGAAGAAGAAAGAAACCACTGGCGTACTGGGAAACAGACACCATACTGGTCAGCCGAGGAAAACAGCAGCAGCTGTTGACAGAAACATGATAACTGTGATGAAAACCCCCAGAAACATCCATCAGACATCACCAATAACCTCCCCAGGGCTGGGTGAAGGTCTCACAATCCACTGCTGGAAAAATAGCAGAAAAACCGTACCTCAAGATGAAAACCTCTCATCAGATGAAAGAATCAGGAGAGCATTCACCAAGAAACACAGAGAAGATTCAAAGAAATCCTGGAACCAAGATTAACCCATGCTTAGTCTTGAACCTGCTCATGATCCAGAACCTACAAGCTTCTCTGTGATGTGTGCTGAAGGTAGCGTCATGGCTCGGGCTGGCACGGCTGCTTCTGAACCAGACTCACAGATCTTCATGGTGATGGAGCTCCTGATGGTAGCAGCAGAATTCATTCAGAAGTCTACAGAAACATTCAGTGCCACAATTTACACTGAAATACATCTCATCTAAATCAGGAGGAACTTCATCATCATGCAGAAGGACAAAGATTCAGAACACATGAGTAACTCAGGACTTCATCAGGTGGTCAAGGTTTTAGACTGGTCACCGGACCTTAACCCAACTGAGCAGTGTTTAACATCCTGAACAAGACACTGATGGGAGAGACACCCTCACACCCACATCCACCGCCCACCCCCCACCTCCCAAAAACAAACAAAAATTCATAAAGCTACGCCTTAAGCCAGGAAAAGCTTCAAAGAAGAAGAACCCAACAATTTCAGTGGGTTAGTGGGTCACAGCCATGGTGCAGTTCTGACAATAATAATAATATTAAGGTTATTTATTTTCTTTCTCTTCAAGATCTGTTCCTATACTGCCGCCAACTAGAAATGTGTAGTCAAAAAAAAAGTTCTATGTTTTATGTTGTTTAATGTTTTATGTTGTTTAATACTTCTTAAATACAAGGAAATAAAGGCTGAAATCCTGAAGGGATCTTAATATATAAATCATCTGATCTCAAATCCAACTGTGTATAACACAAACTAATGTTCTGGCCGTGTCCATCCAATCATTCTGGAGAGGACTGCATCCTGTCTGGACTTTGGGGCAGGACAAGAGGCTTTCTCACTAAACGTGTCTAGTGTGTGATGGTCTGATGAGACAAATCCCAAAAACTATATGTATGTGTGTGTGTGTGTGTGTGTGTGTGTACGTGTACATACCCACATACAGGTGCCTCTGCCGAACTTGATCGTTGAAGGCCAGTACTGGAGAGGAATCGTGGATGGATGGAGAGAAAGAGTGCAGGTTAGAGAGAGGGAGAGAGAGAGAGAAACGAAGAAAAAGAAAAAAAAATCCTACAAACAGCAACATGACCCAAACACAAGACAAACAAAAGTCTACAAACTGGGGCAGTGAAATAAATAATGAATAAATAATTAACAAAATAAAAGAAATTAATTAAATAAATAAATAAATTAACCATCAGTGAGAAATGCTCATTGCGTTAGAAGCTGTGAAAGCATGTGTTTGGTTTTTATAGGGGATGTGGCAGGAGGGAGACGCTGAATCACACGACTTACGGAACCAAACACAATATTCTTAAGAAACATCACACACTCACGCAGTGATAGTGACCATGTATGGTCTTCCTGCTTTAACCACAAAACTCTGTAGTGTGAATGATGTGAAGTGGAAATAAACATTAATTCATAAACACACAGATTTAAAATATTCCTGTACTATCCTGTATCTGCTGCTGTGTAGAGAAGAATGTAATCACAGCAGACTGATAACAATCCAGTTTATTTTATGTAGGACTTTCTGTCATTCTCTCAAGGTAGCTTTACAGATGTTTAGATAGAACACATAATAGATGACACAGGAAGCCAGAGAGAAGAGGACAGGATGTCAGAGGAAATGAGAGCAGAAACAAACAGGATGAAGATGAGGTTCAAAGAGGAGGAGTAAACAATCAGGTAAAGGACGAGTAAACAAACGGTCAGTTTTATTCTGGAAGAATTTCAGAAAGCCACTACAAAGTGTGAGAGCGTCTGTTTGTGTAGAAGAAGGAGGCTGAAGTATTTTAGACGGTTTTGATCAGACCAGCAGGTCAGCATTTATAACCAAGTCCAGATAAACTGATTAGTAAATATCATCTCTACTACAGAAACAACCACAAGTCCAGTTTTCTTAAGAAGTGCTTTAGGACTCCATGCAGTAGTTTGAAGAACTATGCAGAATCATGCAGAATCATCCCATCTCACTGTGTGTGTGTGTGTGTGTGTGTGTGTGTTTATAAAGCAGTGTTTACTCTAGTCTCTGGCATGTTAAACTGTTTATAATCGTCAGCAGAAAGAACAGGAGCACTTCATGGTGCCGAGTGAAGACATTAGAGGCGCAGAATGTGGAGGAGAACTTCCTCTGGCTCTGAGAGACAGGAATTTATTCCACCTGATCATCATCTGCTGGAATTCTCTCGGTTTGCTGACATACACACAGAGTTATGTTACTAACAATATTAAGGATTTGAGCAGTGACATGAATGTTCCACATTTTCACTTTAAATCAGACAGCTTAATAGAATAGAATAGAATAGAATAGAATAGAATAGAATAGAATAGAATAGAATAGAATAGAATAGAATTTGTTTATAGATTCTTCCACTGGTAGGGTACAAAATATAAGATAGAACAATGTAAAAAAGTATAGTAGAAAATCAATATTTAAATAAAATAGACAGTACATATCACTGCAGTCCAAAGATATGTGCGCAGAATATTATTCATTCTAAATTTTAAAAATATTATATTCTAACAGTTGGCAAACTGTTGTGGAAAAATCAGAACAGCAGAATAACCAGCCTCAGGGTGTGAACAGTAACTCAGCTCTGTATTACTGCAACACTAAACTGCTGAGTCAGTAAAAGGGACACCCCCAAAAATAAGAAATCACACAGTAAGATCAGATTAGAAAAATTATATATATAAAAATATCCGTCCATCTGCTGACCATGAGCCTGCGAGGGCCGTTCATCTGCTGACCGCAACCCTGCCCTCTACATGAACTAACGTTTCTCAGCAGCTTCCTACTCATATTTCCACTTCCTTATCTTCTGATTCAAGCGTGCTGGAAAATGTGCAGCATTACTAATGTTCTGTCATTTTAATGCACAATAATAAAATTAATATCTGTTTGAAATAGTTTGATAAACACATGAGTAATATAAACAACTCTGTGTGTGTTGAGTGAAAAGTGAACATTATTAGTGCTGGACACAGACTGGACACAGGTCAAGAGCAGATTAGTCAAGCATTTTCTTTTTTGTTCTATGATTATGAATTTCTACCATAAACAAACAAACAAACAAACAAACAAACAAACAAATAAGATTTAAATACAAACTTGCTGAGCAGCAGCACAGCAGTCCAGCACACACTCCAGCACATCAGTCCAGCACATCAGTCCATCACATCAGTCCAGCACACACTCCAGCACATCAGTCCAGCACATCAGTCCAGCACACACTCCAGCACATCAGTCCATCACACACTCCAGCACATCAGTCCAGCACACACTCCGGCACATCAGTCCAGCACACACTCCAGCACATCAGTCCATTACATAGTCCAACACATCAGTCCATTACACAGTCCAGCACATCAGTCCATTACATAGTCCAACACATCAGTCCATTACACAGTCCAGCACATCAGTCCAGCACACACTCCAGCACATCAGTCCATTACATAGTCCAGCACATCAGTCCATTACATAGTCCAGCACATCAGTCCATTAGATAGTCCAGCACATCAGTCCATCACATCAGTCCCCAGTAAAAATGAATAAAATGCATGCAGCATGATTCATTGTGCTGTTCCTCAACAAACCATGTTACATATTTTAAATAACTTTAAAAAAGTAGAAATTATACAAAAATGATCTAGATTTATTTCTGTGAAATGAATGATCAGTTGATGTTACACAGTTATTTGAAGGAGAATGTGAGGGAACTGGAGGCTGAAGTGATTTTCCCCGAACAGCATCATGACAGAATGTGTTTACTTCAGACTGAAAGCTTAGTGTAGATCGTAGTCTAAAACATTCCAGGTTCTGTGCTGAGGAAAAATGATGAGAAGAAGCTGTAAACACATAAAGCCTCTGAGCTTAAAGTTGATTTAGGTTTTTTTTGCTGGATGACATCATACAACTTTTTAGTATTTGGTAGACAACCTCATCCAGAGCATCTTATTCTGTCTCATTTATACAGCTGAGCACTCGAGGGTTAGGGCCTTGCTCAGGGGTCCAGCAGATGCAGGATGGCAGTGCTGGGATTTGAGTCCACAATGTTCTAGTCAGTAGACCAACATCTTAAGCACTGAGCTACCATCACCCCAGGACATGGCAGATAAAGATCCTGTGGAGTATAAGAACTTTAATCTGGATGTGGCGCGTGATAGCTCAGGGGGTAAAATTCAAAATCAAATTTTATTCATCACATACAAAATCATACACATTACGACATGTAGTGGAATGCTTTTTACGACTGTCCTACATTTGAAGAAGAAAAGAGAAAAAATTAAAGTGTGTGGACATGAAAAATAAAGGGATATAGTTAAAATTATAAACAGAAAAATAGGGAAAATTAAATGTAGAAATTGACGACAAAAATAATTGTGAAAAACCAATAGTTATCAGATATGCATATGCAAATATGTATATATGTATATATATATATATATATATATATATATATATATATATATATATATATATATATATATATATATATGAATATAAATATAAACAGTAAATATAATATAAAAATATAAAACTAAAATAATAACAAAATATATATAAAAATAAAACAATAAAATATATAAATAAATAATATATATGTGTATGTAAATTCTATAATATATAGAAAGATACAGTATATACATATATGCAGATGAACAAATTTAAATGTTGGCCTACTGGTCAGAAGGTTGTGAGTTTGAACCCCAGGACCACCAAGCTGCCTCTGCCTGACCCCTGAGCAGTGCCCTTAACCCTCAACTACTCACTTGAATAAAAGGTAGGTCACTCTAGATAAGGGTGTCTGTTAAATGCATACGTATTTTGCTGTATATAAGACGCTTAAAGCACACTTTATGCACATGCTAATAAACTTGAAACCCTCAGCTGTATAAAATGAGCTAAAATTCTAAGTCGCTATGGATAAAGGCATCAACCAAAATGGCAGAAATGTAAATGTAAAATCTCTATAGGCTGAACCTCTATATGCTCTGTTGAAGTGGTTATGTTGATCCCAACATTGTTGTTACTTTGAGTTATGATTAAACTCATATTTTCAATTTTGTCACTTGTCAATGACATCTCATAAAGACTACTACTACTGTTTTTTGGATTGTTAGGATATCTTTGAAGAAACCCTCTAAATGAGCTATATTCAAGGGGAAGAAAGCTGTAAGGTCTCGTTGTGTCCATATTCTGCATGACCAGTAGAGGGAGCTCAGGTGAGATAGTGTCTTGTGCTGACTTGGAAGGGGTGCGGCAAGAGATTATGCAGGGACCCGCCTTGAGGCTTTGTGCACCCTCAGCCGGCTGCCTACACCTTCACAGGGCCCAGGTCAGCCTGACAGTAATCTCCACACTCACCTGGCAGGAGACATGCTGTGATTAAGGAAGCAGTTAACCTGAAATGAGTTCAGTTAATTGTCTTGCTGTAATTCTGCTGGGAAAATAAGACAAAGATAGATAATGCAATGGATTTTTCAGGATCTCTCTGCAGTACAGGTAAGAAAGATCTATTATAGTCTCATCTGCTCACTTGGACGGGGACAGTTGGAAATTATGCACAAACCTGTTCTTCATACTGACCTGCAGTGGTAAGAGTAGGGACTGTGTTTGTTCCCTTTATAACTCTGTACAGAACATTCAGCTGAAAAGGGACAGAATTCAAGGGACAGAAAAGTTCAGACTGAATAACAAACCTGCCTGTAGGTTGCATATGATTAAGAGTTATATACTATTATTATTAACCACAGTGATAAATATTATGTGACTGTTTGGTCACTTGTGTATTTCCCCCACACCTCACTTACCTCGTCTCCAAACTGTACCTCAGATTTACATCACACTCATTTAAATCATTAAAAACTGTTTATAACAACACAAACTAGAGAAATACAAACTTTATATTCGAATGAAAACATTGGTTTGATCTTTGCTGGCTTTTTGTTTCTACGTGTAATTTGTTCTGGTCAGTATTTTGATGACGCAGAAACCTAAAGATGGATTTTCAGCCTGTGTGAATGAGACGAAAGGAGGCAGAGTTTATCTCTTAGTTTTATTTATTCCTAGTCCTGGGTTTCTATTTATTATATATATAGTTCTGTTTATTTGTCAGGTTATATCTTATTCAGAAAACTATCAACCTTTTGAACGACTAAACCCACATCCTTGTCTGCTGATCCAAGTTCATGTAAAAAGTTTAAAGATACATTTTTATTGTGAACATTTTTCATTCTTCAATGAATGTGAATTTTTTAAAACATGCATTTCAAAATTTCTTCCTGATTGCACTGTAACTATATGAAGCACTAGTTAATACCTGTACTGTCACTGTAGACGGTTCTGCAATGTGTGTGTGTGTGTGTATGTGTATGTGTGTGTGTTATAAAACAGTGCATATAGCACTCAGTTAAAAATCCTTTATTTTCACTACCTGGTGTTTCTACATCCTCTGCTTGATATATTGCTTTACTTGTACACTATATTGCCAAAAGTTTTGGGACACCCCTCCATGTCATTGAATTCAGGTGTTCCAATCACTTCCATGGCCACAGGTGAATAAAATCCAGCACCTAGGCATGCAGACTGCATCTACACACATTTGTGAAAGAATGGGTCACTCTCAGGAGATCAGAAAATTAAAGTGTGATATCGTGGTAGGGTTCTACCTGTGCAATAAGTCCATTCCTGACATTTCCTCACTACTAAATATTACACAACCAACTGTCAGTGGTATTATAACAAAGTGGAAGCAAACATCCCAAAACCTTTGGCAATCTGGTGTATATTGCTTTACTTGTATATTGTGTGAGGAGAAAATGGCCCAGTTTCTTTTAACCAATAATGATATCTTAGCTATGCTTAAGCCTAGTCTTGTGTTAGAGAAAGATTATATTGGTGGGTAGTCCTACAACAGCGGTCAGACCCAGGGCAGGTTTTATGATGAATGCAACTTTTTGTTTTTTCTGTTCGAGTCCTCCATAGACAGCTGAGACGTACAGACTTTCATTACAAAAAAGGTCACTAGCCGAGCTGATGACACTGAGCTGGGTTTTGAGGATTTTCCATCAAGCACGAAGTAATTGTTGTAGGACAATCTGATGAGGTGCTGGTTTGAGAACACATAGATCTCCTAAAAACATAGGAGCAGCTATATAAGCTATAATTGTAGCCTTCTTCCATCTCAGAAATATCACTAAGATAAGAAATATGATGTCACTTCATGATGCAGAGAAACTAGTTCATGCTTTTGTTACCTCTAGGTTGGATTATTGTAATGTCTTACTGTCTGGATGTTCCAGTAGGAGCAGAAACAAGCTCCAGTTAGTCCAGAACACAGCAGCTAGAGTCCTAACTAGAACCAGAAGATATGAACACATCACTCCTATTTTATCCACACTACATTGGCTCCCAGTCAAATTTCACATTGATTATAAAATCCTGTTAATGACCTTTAAAGCACTAAATGGTCTCGCACCACAGTACCTGAGCGATCTTTTAGTCTTTTATGATCCGCCACGCCTACTCCGATCAAAGGGTGCTGGTTACTTGGTAGTACCTCAAGTAGCAAAGGCTACAGCAGGGGGCGGAGCTTTCTCTTTCAAAGCCCCAAAGTTATGGAACAGCCTTCCAATTAGTGTTGGGGATTCAGACACAGTCTCAGTGTTTAAGTCTAGGCTGAAGACACATTTGTTTAGTCGAGCTTTTAATGTATAGTTCTTAGGTAAAGGAGCAGATCTGGAAGGTTCATGGTCATAGAGTGTTTGGTGTACTGGGATGTGTTGGATGCTGTCATCTTACCACCCTCACAAGTCACTCAGGTTTGCTGACTGTGAAGTGGTTGGACGCTTTATGTCCCGGGAAGCCTTCATGTCTGTGACCTTCTGGCTCTCCCTTTTAGTTATACTGTCATAGCTAGTCTTGCCGGAGTCCCTGCCTGCACTTTACACATAATCTTACATTGTCTTTAAACATCACATGATCAGAATCATACTTAATATCTTTCTCTTTCTCTCTCTGTCTTTCTCTGTCGAGCTATACACCCCACTCCTGAGCTCCCAGTGTTTGCCAGTGACTCCCTGGTCGGAGTCTCGTCGCTTGATGGTGCCCACTGATGCTGTGGATGGATCTGTGTGGACCAGGAGACAGCCATGGACAGAGACACTTGGGGACTTTCACACCATCACAGATCTGCCGTTTCATCTGTCAGCTTGTGACAGCAAAGAACTAGTGTTTATAATGACCTTAGAAACTACACTGACCTAATAGTTCCTCATGGGCCAATGGATTCTGTTATAGAAAGGACATTAATCAGCTACAGTTACATTATTTACTGTTTAGTGTCACCCAGATGAGGATGGGTTCCCTTCTGAGCCTGGTTCCTCTCAAGGTTTCTTCCTTATTCCTTCCCAGGGAGTTTTTCCTTGCCTCTCATTAGGGATAAAATAGGGATAAAATAGTTTAATTATTAAATTTAATGATTTACTCTTATTTCTATTTATTTATTTATTTTATTTGACACTGTCTACTGCTTTGAGACAGTGTTCATTGTAAAAGGCGCTATACAAAATAAATTGAATTGAATGAATTCAGCTTTAGATGATTAACAGTCTAACTTTGTTCAGTGTGGATACTGCAAAAACATTTTTTTTAATTACTGGGTTTTATTGTCTCTGTGAGGGGCCTCCTGCTGGTCCAGCTCCTGGTGGTCCAGCTCTCATTGCCGCGGCCCGGATTCAATTCCCAGGCGGGGCACCACCCCAGCCAATGAAGAGTTGACTCTCAGGCCTAGTCCCAAGCCTGGATAACAAAGGGAGGGTTGCGTCAGGAAGGGCATCCGGTGTAAAACCTGTGCCAAATCACATGGGTCGATAGATCCACTACAAAAACAGTGGACCCTGCAAATGTGTAGGACAAAAACTAAGAAAAAAAAAAATTGTCTCTGTGCTGCACCACAGTATGACACCACAATGATTTATAATCCAACTCTCTGTGTTTATAATGATTTATAATCCCACTCTCACTGTTTATAATGATTTATAATCCAACTCTCAGTGTTTATAATGATTTATAATCCAACTCTCTGTGTTTATAATGATTTATTATCCCACTCTCAGTGTTTATAATGGTTTATAATCCAACTCTCAGTGTTTATAATGGTTTATAATCCCACTCTCAGTGTTTATAATGATTTATAATCCAACTCTCAGTGTTTATAATGGTTTATAATCCCACTCTCAGTGTTTATAATGATTTATAATCCAACTCTCAGTGTTTATAATGGTTTATAATCCCACTCTCAGTGTTTATAATGGTTTATAATCCCATTCTCAGTGTTTATAATGATTTATAATCCCACTCTCAGTGTTTATAATGGTTTATAATCCAACTCTCAGTGTTTATAATGATTTATAATCCCACTCTCAATATTTATAATGATTTATAATCCCACTTTCTGTGTTTAAAATGATTTATAATCCCACTCTCAGTGTTTATAATGATTTATAATCCCACTCTCAGTGTTTATAATGATTTATAATCCCACTCTAAGTGATTATAATGATTTATAATCCACTCTCTGTGTTTATAATGATTCATAATCCACTTTCTCTGTTTATAATGATTCATAATCCACTTTCTCTGTTTATAATGATTTATAATCCCACTCTCAGTGTTTATAATGATTTATAATCCCACTCTCAGTTTTTATAATGATTCCTAATCCCACTCTCAGTGTTTATACTGATTTTTAATCCCACTCTCTGTGTTTATAATGATTTATAATCCCACTCTCTGTGTTTATAATGATTTATAATCCCACTCTCTGTGTTTATAATGATTTATAATCCCACTCTCTGTGTTTATAATGATTTATAAACCCACTCTCAGTGTTTTTAATGATTCATAATCCCACTCTCTGTGTTCATAATAATTTATAATCCAACTCTGTGTTCATAATGATTCATAATCCCACTCTCTGTGTTTATAATGATTCATAATCCCAATCTCATTGTTTATAATGATTCATAATCCCACTATCAGTGTTTATAATTATTTATAATCCCACTCTCAGTGTTTATAATGATTTATAATCCCACTCTCTGTGTTTATAATGATTCATAATCCACTTTCACTGTTTATAATGATTCATAATCCACTTTCTCTGTTTATAATGATTTATAATCCCACTCTCAGTTTTTATAATGATTCATAATCCCACTCTCAGTGTTTATAATGATTTATAATGATTTATAATGATTTATATTCCCACTCTTAGTGTTTATAATGATTTATAATCCCACTCTCAGTGATTATAATGATTTATAATCCCACTCTGTGTTTATAATGATTCATAATCCCACTCTGTGTTTATAATGATTTATAATTCCACTCTCAGTGTTTATAATGATTTATAATGATTTATAATCCCACTATCAGTGATTATAATGATTTATAATCCCACTCTCAGTGTTTATAATGGTTTATTATCCCACTCTCAGTGTTTATAATGGTTTATTATCCCACTCTCAGTGTTTATAATGATTTATAATCCGCTCTCTGTGTTTATAATGATTTATAATACACTTTCTGTGTTTATAATGATTTATAATCCACTCTCAGTGTTTATTATGATTTATAATCCCACTCTCTAAGATTATAATGATTCATAATCCCACTCTCAGTGTTTATAATGATTTATAATCCCACTTTCTGTGTTTATAATGATTTATAATCCACACTCTGTGTTTATAATGATTTATAATGATTTATAATGATTCATAATCCCACTCTCAGTGTTTATAATGATTTATAATCCACTCTCTGTGTTTATAATGATTTATAATACACTCTCTGTGTTTATAATGATTCGTAATCAATTCTCTGTGTTTATAATGATTTATAATACACTCTCTGTGTTTATAATGATTCGTAATCCAACCCTCTGTGTTCATAATGATTCATAATCAAACTCTCTGTGTTTGTAATGATTCATAATCCCACTCTCAGTGTTTATAATGATTTATAATCCCACTTTCTGTGTTTATAATGATTTATAATAATTTATTATGATTTATAATCCCACTCTCTGAGTTTATAATGATTCATAATCCCACTCTCAGTGTTTATAATGATTTATAATCCCACTTTCTGTGTTTATAATGATTTATAATCCATTCTCTGTGTTTATAATGATTTATAATGATTTATAATGATTTATATTCCCACTCTCAGTGTTTTAAATGATTTATAATCCCACTCTCAGTGTTTTATAAAGATTCATAATCCACTCTGTGTTTATAATGATTTATAATACACTCTCTGTGTTTATAATGATTTATAATCCCACTCTCAGTGTTTTATAATGATTTATAATCCACTCTCTGTGTTTATAATGATTTATAATACACTCTCTGTGTTTATAATGATTTATAATCCCACGCTCAGTGTTTTATAATGATTTATAATCCACTCTCTGTGTTTATAATG
The DNA here is from genome assembly GCF_019097595.1 of Hemibagrus wyckioides. NCBI lineage: Eukaryota > Metazoa > Chordata > Actinopteri > Siluriformes > Bagridae > Hemibagrus > Hemibagrus wyckioides. The sequence goes on along the minus strand of NC_080710.1, from coordinate 34,720,837 downwards.
ATTTATAATACACTCTCTGTGTTTATAATGATTCGTAATCAATTCTCTGTGTTTATAATGATTCGTAATCCAACCCTCTGTGTTCATAATGATTCATAATCCAACTCTCTGTGTTTATAATGATTCATAATCCCACTCTCAGTGTTTATAATGATTTATAATCCCACTCTCTGTGTTTATAATGATTTATAATCCACTCTCTGTGTTTATAATGATTTATAATGATTTATAATGATTTATAATGATTTATAATGATTTATAATCCACTCTCTGTGTTTATAATGATTCGTAGTCCAACCCTCTGTGTTCATAATGATTCATAATCCAACTCTCTGTTTTTATAATGATTCATAATCCCACTCTCAGTGTTTATACTGATTTATGATCCCACTCTCAGTGTTTATTATGATTTATAATCCCACTTTCTGTGTTTATAATGATTTATAATCCACTCTCTGTGTTTATAATGATTTATAATCCAACTCTGTGTTTATTATGATTAAATTCCCACTCTCAGTGTTTATAATGGTTTATAATCCCACTCTCAGTGTTTATAATGATTTATAATCCCACTCTCAGTGATTCTAATGATTTATAATCCACTCTCTCTGTTTATAATGATTCATAATCCAACTCTCTGTGTTGATAATGATTTATAATCCCACTCTGTGTTTATAATGATTTATAATCCCACTCTCAGTGTTTATAATGATTTATAATGATTTTATTCCCACTCTCAGTGTTCATAATGGTTTATAATGATTTATAATCCCACTCTCAGTGATTCTAATGATTTATAATCCACTCTCTGTGTTTATAATGATTTATAATCCCACTCTCACTGTTTATAATGGTTTATAATCCCACTCTCAGTGTTTATAATGATTTATAATCCACTCTCTGTGTTTATAATGATTTATAATCCAACTCTGTGTTTATAATGATTTATAATCCCACTCTCAGTGTTTATAATGATTTATAATCCCACTCTCTGTGTTTATAATGATTTATAATCCACTCTCTGTGTTTATAATGATTCATAATCCCACTCTCAGTGTTTATAATGGTTTATAATCCCACTCTCAGTGTTTATAATGATTTATAATCCCACTCTCAGTGATTCTAATGATTTATAATCCACTCTCTGTGTTTATAATGATTTATAATCCACTCTCTGTGCTCATAATGATTTATAATGATTTATAATGATTTATATTCCCACTCTCAGTGTTTATAATGATTTATAATCCCTCTCTCTGTGTTTATAATGATTCGTAATCCAACTCTTTGTGTTTATAATGATTTATGATCCCACTCTCAGTGTTTATAATGGTTTATAATCCCACTTTCAGTGTTTATAATGATTCATAATCCCACTTTCAGTGTTTATAATGATTCATAATCCAACTCTCTGTGTTTAAAATGATTTATAATCCAACTCTCTGTGTTTATAATGGTATATAATCCAACTCTCAGTGTTTATAATGATTTATAATCCCACTCTTTGTGTTCATAATGATTTATAATCCACTCTCTGTGTTCATAATGATTTATAATGATTTATAATGATTTATATTCCCACTCTCAGTGTTTATACTGTTTTATGATCCAACTCTCTGTGTTTATAATGATTCATAATCCCACTCTCTGTGTTTATAATGATTCATAATCCCACTTTCAGTGTTCATAATGATTCATAATCCAACTCTCTGTGTTTATAATGATTTATAATCCCACTCTCACTGTTTATAATGATTTATAATCCCACTCTCAGTGTTTATAATGGTTTATAATCCCACTCTCAGTGTTAATAATGGTTTATAATCCCACTCTCAGTGTTTATAGTGGTTTATAATCCCACTCTCAGTGTTTATAATGGTTTATAATCCCACTCTCAGTGTTTATATTGGTTTATAATCCCACTTTCACTGTTTATAATGATTTATAATCCAACTGTCAGTGTTTATAATGATTTATAATCCAACTCTCTGTGTTTATAATGATTTATAATCCCACTCTCAGTGTTTATAATGATTTATAATCCAACTCTCTGTGTTTATAATGATTTATAATCCCACTCTCAGTGTTTATAATGGTTTATAATCCAACTCTCAGTGTTTATAATGGTTTATAATCCCACTGTCAGTGATTTTAATGATTTATAATCCCATTCTCAGTGTTTATAATGATTTATTATCCCACTCTCAGTGTTTATAATGGTTTATAATCCCACTCTCAGTGTTTATAATCCCACTCTCACTGTTTATAATGATTTATAATCCAACTCTCAGTGTTTATAATGATTTATAATCCAACTCTCTGTGTTTATAATGATTCGTAATCCAACTCTTTGTGTTTATAATGATTTATGATCCCACTCTCAGTGTTTATACTGTTTCATGATCCAACTCTCAGTGTTTATAATGATTTATAATCCCACTCTCAGTGTTTATAATGGTTTATAATCCCACTCTCAGTGTTTATAATGGTTTATAATCCCACTCTCAGTGTTTATAATGATTTATAATCCCACTCTCAGTGTTTATAATGATTTATAATCCCACTCTCAGTGTTTATAATGATTTATAATCCAACTCTCTGTGTTTATAATGATTTATAATCCCACTCTCAGTGTTTATAATGGTTTATAATCCCACTCTCAGTGTTTATAATGGTTTATAATCCCACTCTCAGTGTTTATAATGGTTTATAATCCCACTCTCAGTGTTTATAATGATTTATAATCCCACTCTCACTGTTTATAATGGTTTATAATCCTACTCTCAGTGTTTATAATGGTTTATAATCCCACTCTCAGTGTTCATTATGGTTTATAATCCCACTGTCAGTGATTTTAATGATTTATAATCCCATTCTCAGTGTTTTTATTGTTTTATAATCCCACTCTCAGTGTTTATAATGATTTATAATCCAACTCTCAGTGTTTATAATGATTTATAATCCCACTCTCAGTGTTTATAATGATTTATAATCCCACTCTCAGTGTTTATAATGATTTATAATCCCACTATCAGTGTTTATAATGATTTATAATCCCACTCTCTCTGTTTATAATGATTCATAATCCAACTCTCACTGTTTATAATGATTTATAATCCCACTCTCTCTGTTTATAATGATTCATAATCCAACTCTCAGTGTTTATAATGATTTATAATCCCACTCTCACTGTTTATAATGATTTATAATCCCACTCTCAGTGTTTATAATGATTTATAATCCCACTCTCACTGTTTATAATGATTTATAATCCCACTCTCAGTGTTTATAATGATTTATAATCCCACTCTCACTGTTTATATTGATTTATAATCCCACTCTCAGTGTTTATAATGATTTATAATCCCACTCTCAGTGTTTATAATGATTTATAATCCCACTCTCTGTGTTTATAATGATTTATAATCCCACCCTCAGTGTTTATATTGATTTATAATCCCACTATCAGTGTTTATAATGATTTATAATCCCACTCTCTCTCTTTATAATGATTCATAATCCAACTCTCAGTGTTTATAATGATTTATAATCCCACTCTCACTGTTTATAATGATTTATAATCCCATTATCAGTGTTTATAATGATTTATAATCCCACTCTCTCTGTTTATAATGATTCATAATCCAACTCTCAGTGTTTATAATGATTTATAATCCCACTCTCACTGTTTATAATGATTTATAATCCCACTCTCAGTGTTTATAATGATTTATAATCCCACTCTCACTGTTTATAATGATTTATATTCCCACTCTCAGTGTTTATAATGATTTATAATCCCACTCTCAGTGTTTATAATGATTTATAATCCCACTCTCAGTGTTTATAATGATTTATAATCCCACTCTCAGTGTTTATAATGATTTATAATCCCACTCTCAGTGTTTATAATGATTTATAATCCCACTCTCAGTGTTTATAATGATTTATAATCCCACTCTCAGTGTTTATAATGATTTATAATCCCACTCTCAGTGTACCAAACACTTGATGCCCTTGAACATTCCTGATCTGTATAGAAAAACTATACATACAGATCTTGACTAAACATATGTGTTTTAGTCTGGATTTAAACACTGAGACTGTGAATAAAAGAATGACAATAAACATAAAATAATTACAGCTCTACAAACAGGACAAAGTTAACACTGTAAACAAAACTTGTGCAGAAGATGGCAGCAATGTTTCATTGCTATTTCCCATTTACTGAGTACACTTCTTCCTTCACTGCTAACTTCTGTTTACTTCTTATTAATATCAGCCCATCATCATTTATTATACTGTTCTACAAGGGTGTTAAATAAAGTAAGTAGTTCATGGGACAATGAATGTCAAAATAAATAAATAAACTTATTGAATGTAGTGACTGATGTGCTTTCATGCTCCTCATGTCAGTTCTATGGGAACTGAATCATTTGCTATGAAGGTGCATGTGAAGGGTTTGGTAACGTGATGGTCTGTGATTGTGTGTTTATCTGTAGTTCTCTAAATATCCACAGGGTGTCGCTAATTTCAGGTGTTTCTCAAATGTTGCTGTGGCTCCACACGTAGGTCAAAGCTTCCTTGAACATGCTCACAATTTTCTGCCCAGTATTTCTTAATAAATCCCAGTTTCTACATGGGAGGATTCGTATGCACCATCCAGACTTATTTATAAATGTGGTCCTGCACAGTGAGCCAGATGTAGAGGGGAAGTGTCCAGATGTGATGTTCAAAGTCTAAATCCTGATAAAATTTATCTGTTTAAAAATTATTGTTTGATTAAAAGTTTAGGTTTCTTTATGTAAAGATTGTTTTTTATTTTTTAAGATTGTATCCGGTCACATGACTAGAGTTTAGTGGAGAGTCTGTAGCATTCTGGGATATCTAGGATGCAGAGGAAAATATTTTGCAGCCCCAAAATAACTTCATTCTCATGGTCCAACAGGCACACACTGTAATGTCTTCTGGGTTTTTTTGTTGTTGTTGTTGTTGTTTATTTTTACATGGACAATGTAATATTATTTTCCAGGATTTTATAGGATTCATTACATTTCTGTTGTGCTAATGAGCTCCTGATTATCTATAGACACTAGCATGAGAGACTTGATAATGACCAAAAGATGTTTTTGCATATGTATATTTGTATTTGTATAGCACTTTACAGAATTTACAGAAATATAGAGAAAAAAATGAAAGTTAAAAGTTAAGTTATTATTTTATCCCCAATGAGAAGCCTGAGGTTACGATGGTGAGGAAAAACTCTGAACTGAGGAAGAAACCTTGAGAGGAACCAGGCTCAGAAGGGAACCTCATCCTCATCAGGGGGACACTGGACAGTAAAAAGATTCTTTATGATGCATGGCCATTATTCTACTGGACCAGTGTAGTTTCACCGTATGGCATCACTGGATATGAATTTATGCAAGTTTTCATCATCTACTGTGGGTCCAAAGTGGAGATCGTCAAGAGCACCAGATTTCTTGGTGTTTACTTGGCAGAGAACTTCACCTGGTCACTCAACACCAGCTCCATCACCAAGAATGCCCAGCAGCATCTCTACTTCCAGCTAAGGCTGAGGAAGTCTCATCTTCCATCTCCCATCCTGACCATCTTCTACAGATGGACCATTGGTTTGGGAACTGCACCGCAAGTCCATGCAACAGATAGTGAGGACAGCTGAAAAGATCATTGGAGTCTCTCTTCCCTCTATTATGGACATTTATTCCACACACTGTATCCGCAAAACAAACAGCATTGTGGACGACCCCACACACCCCTCACACACTCTTACACACCCCACACACTGTTACACACCTCACACACCCCTCACACACACTCTTACACACCTCACACACCCCTCACACACACTCTTCACCCTCCTGCCATCTGTAAAGAGGTATTGAAGCATTCGGGCCCTCACAACCAGACTGTAACAGTTTCTTTCCTCAGGCAATCAGGTATCTCAACAGAGAACTGAACTGAGCTGGACACGGACACACACACACACACATACACACACATACACACACACACACACCTACAACTGAGAATTGTTCTCAACAGAGAACTGAACTGAGCTGGGGACACACACACAAAATTTGTCTTGTTTACATGCACGTCACTTTAAATATTCATAACTCTTCAATTTAGATTATTTAAATACACAGGTCACTTTAATTAAATGTATCTGTTTTAACTTCTGCTTCAGTTCTACTTCTGCTGCTATCTTCACTGTACTATCACTGTACTAAACCTGTCTCTATCCGTCTTTGCACCCACTGTCTAACACTATTCTTCTGCACAGAGTCGGTGTCATGTGTCCTGTTTGACTGCACTGTCTTGTCTTGTCATCCTGTGCACTTATACTGTATGTTTAGTTTTAAAGAATGCACTTGTAGTATAGTTTATCTCTATGTTATAGCTCTATGTTTGTCTGCATCTCCTGTACTGTGTCTGTGTTCTGTGTAGCGCCTCTGGTCTAGGAGGAATGTTGTTTCACGTCACTGTGTATTGCATCAGCTATATATGGTTCAAGTGACAATAAAGCTTCTTTGACCTTGACTTTGACTTGCTGACCCTCCACTTCCCCTAGAGGGCAACACTCGACCACCACCCAGCAACTACTGACACACACACACACACACACACGTATGTAAGATAATATTATTTCAATTTTCATCCATAAAACACACACACTGCCCCCCACACCCCACCCCACCACCTCCACCCCTAACCCTAACCCACCAGCAGCTCCATTTTATTTTTAAAACAAGTCCATGATTACAAAAGGGCAGGAAGGTTGAAGTCTGGATCATATCTAATGATTTATTAAAGAATTGCAGGGCAAATGTAGAGCTACAGTACTTTACTGAAGTAAATGTTTAATTACAGTAAAGTCTGTACAGGTGAGCATGTGTCTGCTGGTTTGATTAAAATATAGTGTTTTGTTCTAGCAGCATGAATAATGGTGTGAGACTGGGAGTTAGACATCTGGGCCCGTATTCACAAAGCTTCTTAAGCCTAAAAGTTGCTCCTAGTCACGAAATTATAAGAAAATTCTTAGAATTATGACATTTTCTTAGAATTTCCCCTTAAATTTAGGACTAAATCTTAGTAAAGATAAAAATGATTCACAAAACATCTTAACCCTAAAAACAGCTCCTAAGGTAAAAATTGTTAAGAGTAGAGAGGAGGACTTTTAAGAGGCTTAAGAGTTTCTATAGCAGAAGACAAAATGGCGAAAAGAAAAGAAATATTCTCCAAACGATCGTGAGGTAATTAAACGCTACAGATTGGATCACGTTGGGATAATGTTTGTGGTCGAACTTATTAGAGATGTGCTGACATCTCCCACCCGACGTAGTAATGCCATAACGCCAGAAATGAAAGTGATTACAACACTGAGGTATTTGGCAACTGGAAAAATGCAACAGGTCAGTAGTGATGACTTTGTGTCTGTCACAACCTTCCATCAGCAGAGTGATCACACAAACTACTGAAGCGCTTTCACAGTCTCATATAGTGACACAGTTCATTTCATTTCCACTGGACATTCACACTCTGCAGGGTCACAAAAGGGCATTCATGGACATAGCGGGGTTCCCCGGTGTTGCTGGTGAAATTGATGGGAGGCACATCTGCATAATCGCACCTTCGGAAAATGAAGAGGTTTTTGTCAACAGAAAGAGATACCACAGAATCAATGTGCAACTTGATTTCAGTGCAGATTACAGGATTTTAGACATTGTTGCAAAATGGCCTCAACACATGATGCCAGGATACTGTCCGAGAGTGGCCTGAGACAGCTTTCTGAAGGACATTATGTGCTAAGTAACTGTCATTTGTTAGGGGACAGTGGCTATCCATGCAAACCATGGCTCCTCACACCTTACCTCCACCCAGACCCAGGACCACAGCTAAACTACAACAGGTACCTAAACAGTAGAATAACAGTGAATCATTGTGTATGAAAATAAAATGTAGTTACAAATGTGCTGAATATACTACAAACAAGAGATATGCTTTAATCAAACATATTCACATTATTGTTGAGTGCATTAGGCCACCTGATGTCTTTTGCACTGACTTTTAGAGCCCACAAGAAAACACACTCAGTAGTTGAGGGGGGTATTGGCCAGCTGAAGGGTATTGACCAGCTGAAGGGTATTGACCAGCTGAAGGGTATTGACCAGCTGAAGAGGAGGTTTCATGTGTTGCATGGAGAAGTGTGCCTGTCACCAGCTAAGGTCTGCAAAGTTATTACAGCCTGTCCAGTGCTTCACAACATCTGCAAAGCACAACAAATCCCAGAACCTCTCGAAAGCAGCCATGGTAACGGTGATGAAGATGATGGTGATGAAGATGATGATGACATTCAGTTTACCCAGGGGAGAGACATGTCCCATGAGTGAGATTCGTCACAGAGCTCAATTTACAAATTTGCATTCTAGGTAAGTAACAGTTGATGTAATATCCAAACTGGTGTCTGTAGCTTATTGAACAAACATTCCATACAACCGTAGCTGAACAGAACTGCTGTTATGAAGACCACGTGACCGTGATACACTTTTTATTTGTCATTCTTCTTATATTTTAGCAGCTCAATTTTTAGCTTATAATACTCCTCCTGTAAACAGAGAACTTTTTTGTGCTGTGTAAGGGAATCAACTTCGATCTCCAATGTTCTGTCCAGCAGGGGTGGATGCAGCAGGCAGGCTTATCTGATACGCTGGCTGAGGCTGAGGGTTTCACACTTGTGACGTTGACAGCCCTGGTTCCTCTGACGGCTCCATGCTGCAGAAAATGTGGAAAACAATTCTTTTATTTATTGTTTTGTTTGTTGTTCACATGCGAGAGCACAAAAGACGGCACATGGTCTATATATTAAACAGCACTTGTTCTTGATATTTCTTTTTATTTGCCCATTGCCTACTTGTCCTACCTTTGTTGTATTCCCATTAGCTGGATCATTGAGCTGTCTGTGCCTTCCTTCAGCCCAGTGATAGATATTTCCGAGTGTCCAAGTACATTAAATACAGTTTCTGCTACCTGAGACAGTAGCTTAGGTGTATAGTTCTGTAGGCATATTTAACCAAGCCAGATATAGTAAGAAACTGCAATATCACTCCCCTGTGCTTGAAGAATCCCGTTTGTGTGCTGCAATCTCCCTCCTGGCTTGAGACTGCAACACATACCACCGCTTTTCACAATCCTCACTGGTGCACACAACCAGAGGGAATGAGGAGTTTATCTGCTGAGATGTTTTCTCCCAGGTCTGCCTCTTTCCTTGAGCTGTGACGCCGGAGCCAAGTTTACCTTTTAAAATTGCTTTATTTTCTTTAACTAAATGAGCTAAAAGTAAACACTGCTCTTCTGTCCAATTTGGTTTTCTTGTTCTTTTACTTCCCTCCATCTCTCTTGGATTGTTGGCTACATAACATCCAAAAGTGCACCTTAAATAGACTGTCCTGCAATCATGTAAATTGGTAAAAGGTGAGCCATTTTGCTCCCATCAATCTGAAATGGATTACAAGTAATAAAATCAGTATGTTTAATAAATGTAAGAACTATAGTAACTACTGTGTGGAAATTAGTTGCTTCAAAAGTAGACACATTTTCAACATTTGCCTTTTAATTAACTAAGATATTTAGTCTATAACAGAAACTTTGCATAAAGTAGCTTGTTTTCATAATTATATAATTTCTTTATATACAAACATTATGATTTCACTGTCCATTCTATTATCATATATTCTATTTTCACAAAGAGCACATTTTAAGACCTTTACAGATTTTTTTATCAACCAATCACAGTCTTAGAATTGCTGCGTCATCCCTAGCAATGGGGTCAACCACACCTCCTCACTAAGATAAAGGTTTTTGTACTTTCCTTACTCAGAGTTGCTCTGAGAAGTTTCCTAAATCACTTTTAGTCTAGGACTCCCCGCTAGGACTTTTTTAGGCTAAGATAGGAGCTCTCTAAAAGAAGAAGCTTTGTGAAGACTGCTATGTGAAGGCCCTGAAGACTGCTATGAATATAAGGACAGTTCCTTTTACAGACAGCAGAGGGCAGTCTCACACTTCACACACATTATTAAATTACCCTCCAGAACCTTCAGCACACACATAGACCTCTATTCTGTATTTCTCAGTTTTATTGTTTTCTCTTTTTTTAGCTATGCTGTGATTCTATCTGCCCTGTCTGTCCAACCTGTCTCTCTGTCCAACCTGTCTCTTTGTGTCCTGTCTCTCTGTGTCCTGTCTATCTGTGCCCTGTCTCTCTGTGCCCTGTGTGGCGTTTGTCGCTTAGCTTAATAACACAAATCGCCAGGCATTTCGCTAAACAATGCACAACATTTTATTAAAGAAAACGTGCAGGGCTACAAACAGAAGTGTGTGTGTGTTTTGTTCACATCATACATGCACAGTAGCCAATTAAGTCAGCTTAAACAATTCCACTATGCATGACACCCTGTCTCTCTGTGCCCTGTCTTTCTGTGTCCTGTCTCTCTGTAAAACAGGAATGAGTAAGGGTCCCTGTCCAACCTGTCTCTCTGTGCCCTGTCTCTTTGTGTCTTGTCTGTCTGTGCCTGGTCTCTCTGTGTCTTGTCTCTCTGTGCCCTGTCTGTCCAACCTGTCTCTCTGTACCCTGTCTCTCTCTGTGCCCTGTCTCTCTATAACACAGGACTGAGGAAGGGTCCCTTTTTTGGATGTCTATTGGCAGAAAATGCAGGGTCAAAACAGACAGGGTTTGCACCAAGAAAATTCCATGGTAGAAAATTCCAGAAAACAATCCAAACAGAGCAGTGGCAGTTGGTGCTTGAAAAAATTTGGGTGGGCACAAACAAACATAAAATCAAACTGTAATGCAGGACTGTAACTAGCCATTCATCAGGGGCCTCATGTATCAAAGCTGCGTACGCACAAAAACCTTGCGTACGCCAGCTTTCATGCTCACGGTCGGATTTACTAACAGAGAAATTAACGTGAAAATGTGTATTCCTCCACGCCAACTTCGAGTCTGGCGTACGTACATTTTTCATGTTTTTTGTCCGTTGGTGCCTCTTATAGAGGCAATAAAGCAAACATTAGACAATTAATTATTCTACAAGTCTGTCGCAACAACACCTGTGAGAAACATTGCTATTAATTTTTAATTGATAAAATAGGCTAATTGACATCATATTTTTCTATCAATTAATTGATTCCAAAGGGAACTGGCAGACCGCTCAGGAATAAGCCAGTCGTCTTTGAGCCACGCAATACCAGCTGTATGGGACGGGATCATCCGCATGTCTACCAGGTATATAAGGTTCCCATACGATGCAGTTGACCAGCCAAACATTAAAGCACAATTTGCTGCGATAGCCGGTTTTCCTAATGTAATCAGAGCGATCGACTGCACACACATTGATATAAAGGTGCCATCTGAAGAAGAATATGCATACATCAATTGGAAACATTTCCATTCAATAAAGGTGCAAATAATATGTGATGCACAAATGGGCCTAACAAATATTATGGCAAGGTGGTCTGGGTCAACACATGATTCATACATCCTTACAAACAGCACGGTTGGGATGAGGCTCCAAGCTGGCAGGGTGCGCGATGGGTGGCTTCTTGGTGAGTGATGCGTTGATGGTTCTATTTAAGTGTTGTGTTTATTTTTTTTTTGCGTTTAATTATTCAACTGCCTATCAGGGGACTGCGGTTATCCATTAAAGACGTGGCTGTTAACCCCCGCTCACCAACCCACAAACTGACCGAGAGTGCAGATACAATGATGCCCATTCTCGCACTCTGTCAGTTGTAGAGCGGGTGATTGGACAGCTGAAATGCCAGTGGCGCTGCCTTGATAGGACCGGGGGGATGCGTCAGCCAAACTCTCCCACCCACTCCACTTTTTTTTCTTTTGTTATTAATTCCAGAGGACAACATTCCAAATAAGATTTTTTCCCTCGTTTCTACCTCTGATAGTAGCACCTCCAATTCATTTTCTGTAAAGTTTCGTTTCTTGCTTGCTTTTGCCATTTTCTTGCTGTTTGATTTTGCCAAAGTGGGATCATTACATATTTAAATTTATTTATTTGAGGGAGGAGACAGGGTGGGGTTTGGTGCTCGTGCATGTGCGCTCAATTTCAAGTTAATTGGGATGTACAAAGAGAATATGCGTGGGATTCTCCGTACACAGAGTTTGATACATCTGATATTTTTGTGCGTACGCACATTTACAGCTTTATCCGTACGCAATGTTTTAGTATTAATTCAATGCAAGTCTTTTTACATGAGGCCCCAGGTGATTATGTATCATTACTGCTAAGATAAAATACTGAAAATGTTACTGTTAAAGTCGACTGTTAAAGAAGTTCACTTCCAGAACAAAAATCTACAGATAATTTCCTCCCCCCTCATCATCCAAGATGTTCATGTCTTTCTTTCTTCAGTTGTAAAGAAATGATGTTTTTTGAGGTAAGCATTTCAGGATTTTTCTCCATATGGTGGACTTCAGTGGTGCCTGCAAGTTTGACCTTCCAGAATGCAGTTGTAATGCAGCTTCAGAGAGCTCTAAACCATCCCAGCCCAGGAAGAAGGTTCTAATCTAGACAAACCATCGCTCCCTTTTTAAAAAAAAAAAATCATGCATGACGTAACCCCCACTGTTTACCAGTGTGGAGAAGGAGGAGTGCTCCGAAGTTGTTGTGTATTGAATGACACAAAGTTATATGTACCTTTGTTTTAGTAAAGAGAGTGTCACTTATTTGCACTTCCTTGGTCTTTGCACGTTCGCTTTGTAAACACTGGGTCTGTAGCTCCGCCTACATCACATGGCCACTAACAGGTGCCATGATGAGGAGATCATCAGTCTTATTCACTTCACCTGGCACTGCTTACCGGTGTACATCATTATAAACACAGAGAGTGGGATTATACAGATAGATACTTTATTCATCCCAATGGGAAATTTACAAACTGAGGTTGCAGTTTGTAAAATCATTCATTAATTTCATCATTTCATTAAAGTTTTAAGTTTATTGTATTAAATTGAAGTTATCCCACTGTTCAATGATTGGAACTCGTGTAGTCTTAAAGAAATCCATGCAAGAAAATCCTCAGATATTTAGGGGAACCATGAGGGACCATCCACAACAATTCCATGCTAATCTTAATGCTATTGCTGCAGCACCATCCTCAGCAACAACCAGTGATTTTCCAGTGAAGGAGACGCTCCAGCAGTCACATTAATATAATGGACCTTGTAGAACACCGAACATAACCTTGGTATGCATAGAGAAGTGACCATCTAGATCTACACACTGATAACAGTCAGTCAAATAAGACCTGAGCCAGGAGAGGGCTGTTCCTTTAACACCAACAAGCCTAGTTCTAGCCTTTCAAGTAGAATAGAGTGGTCAGTGGGGTCAAAAGCTGCACTACAACCCAGTAACACCAGCAAGGAGACACAACCCTGATCAGAGGCCAGTACATTTACAGCATTTAGGAGAGAGTCTTATCCAGAGCAGCTTACATAAGTGCTTTAAAGTCTCTGTCAATGAAAACATGGATACTGGTTCACTAGGACACTGACTAAGAATACCTAGAAGGTCTGAGGGATGTGATTTGAGGTAAGAAGAAGCTAGTCCATTTTTGGCCTTTGTAGGCAATCAGTGTTTAAAATCTGGCCACTACAAGAAGCACAGTGATGGGGTGGTGGGGGAGAACTTAGAAAGGTTGAAGACAAGTCATGCAGCTGCATTCTGGAGCACTTGCAGAGGTTGAATTGTGCTTAGAGGCTGACCTGCCAAGAGCAAGGTGCTGTACCTGAGTGACCTGTGAGAATCGAATGGGTGAATGTGAGATCCTGACATGGGGATGAATCACCTGGGATGAAAAGTTAAGTTTAAGGTGCTGGTAAGCTGCTGTCCATGCTGACAGGTCTGGCAGACATGCTGAGATCTGAGCAGAAACAGTCTGAAGAATCGAATGAGTTGAGTGTCATCTGCATAGCAGTGGTATGAAAATCTGACTTCACCAAAGAGAATGATTGCTTGCCTATAGAAGGAGAACAGAAGGGGACTGAGTACTGAGCCTTGAGGGATGCCAGTGAAGAGTCTGTATGGAGTAGATGTCAATCCCCCCCATGTCACCTGATATGAGTGACCTTCCAGGTAGGAAGCAAACTATTGTCATTCCAAGACTCATGAGGATGGACAGTTAACTCTGAACTGTGAGCACAGACATAAGACTCTGTAGGCTAATGTTATGAACAGAAGTAGCTAATGTCAGCTTGCTAGCTAACCAATGTCATGGTTATTTCAGAATTCTTGGCTGCATCAGCTGCTGTTTAGGTACACTGGATACCACAGGGCTAGCAAACCAGCTAATTACAGCAACATTTAACTTTGTTCACATGCAGTTTAACATACATTTATGTTTGGTAGACTCCTAACAAGACACCACTTTGGAGTTTCCAATGGAATCTCACAGCACAAGCACTTCTCTGGTCTATAGAGCTCCTTCACATCCAGACAGAGCTCCTATATTAATGTAAGGTATTTTCTTAACCCTAAGAAAAGTGCCCATTTGTGCCAGTTTTAAGGAACATTCTGACTGCACAACAATAGTTTTCTACAAATTCATAACTATTAATATTGACACTGAGACATTACATGACAGTGTCTATAGATGTTGTGATGAATACAAACTAGTCATTTAAAATGGACAGGGCAGCAGTAGCTCAGTGGTTAAGCTGCTGGACGACAAGAGTCTAAGTGCCAGGGCCACCAAGCTGCTACTGCTGGGCCGCTGAGCAAGACCCTCAGCCCTCAACTCAGCTGCACAAATGAGATAAATGTAAATTGCTCTGGATGAGGTCATCTGACAAATGATAGAAATGGAAATGAAATAACCGGAGGTCTTTTGGAACTCTTCTGCTGGTTACAGCAAGACAAAAGGCAGAAACACTATGA